>NW_006361901.1:0-705 GCF_000327345.1 Myotis davidii
AGAGAGACACGTTGACTGGTTGCCTCCCGCATGCGCACAGACTGGGGCTGGGAATTGAACCCACAACCCTTTTGGTGCATAGGCCGACGCTCTCACCACTGAGCCACATCGGCCAGGGCTACCATTACGGTTTTAAGAGAAGATGGTGAAGACCATCAGAAAGAATGAACGGGAGCTACGGACGGGTCAAAGCAACCATCTTTAACAGATTCTTTTTTTAATGGGATGATCTACCTTGGCCCTCGAATGAGGGCTACTCTGCAAGAACAAAGGTCAAACACCATCAAACGAAACCTGGGTTTTCTTGTAGCAAGCGCTGTGTTGAGTTTTCCATGAGCTGATTGGAGGGAGAGGAGTCAAAGCTAAAGGGGTGCCCCCTCCTCCCCAGTACGGGTGACCGGGGACCTCCAGTCGCTTACCTTCCGGAAGAAAATCCCTTCTCCTGGGAGGGGGCCGCCTAGTAAGCATTGTGCGCATACAGCATCGTGGGGCGGGTCTGAGAGCGTCCGGATGATGGATCAGCTTCCTTCACCTAAACACAAATAACAACCGTGGGAAACTCCGAAAGATGACAGCGGCCCACAGCGGCCCGCGGCGTCTACCATTCGATGACCTTCACTTCAGCACCTTACGGAGCAGAGACAGGGCTTGGGACCCCCATTCATCTCCCCCCAGGTACAAAATCACTTATTTTTCGGGATTATT
>NW_006361902.1:0-705 GCF_000327345.1 Myotis davidii
TCTCAGGGAACACTGCTCCGATGAGATGAATATGCTCTCATTCTTGTTCTACAGATGAGACAAGCCCAGAGAGAGTAAGTAACTGACTCAAGGTCACACAGCTAGTACGGGGTGGAGGATTTGACTTCCATCTGATGATGCTAAACCTGAGGGTTGTGTGCATTAAATATAAGGGCCCTGGGCACCTAGAGGAAATCTTTAACAAGGGTGGGGTGTTGGGAGTGGGCAGGAGTGAGAGTCAGTGAGATTACTGTGAGGAGGGACCCCTGAGCTGGATGAGGAGGAGCAAGGCAGAGGAAAGGGGCACAGGGTGGAGGCACACTCACAGATCCTGAGGAACGACATGGAGCTGCCTTCAGCTCCAGTAATTTTGCTTGCAACTGCTGAAATTTGCTTGAGTCCTTATCTTGCGCGTCAACGAACAGACAGTGACTTAAAAGCCACAGAATTCTACCTGTGAATGATATTTTGGGGAGGGGAGGTGTAAGTACGTTGGTTTCAGGGATGTGTAGTCTCACTTGTTTTTCTTTTCTTTTTAATATAGGTTGTTAGTGATATATATATTTATTATATTATATATGTGTATACACACACATACATATACATATACATATGTACATATACATATACACACATATATATTTTAATCCTCACCTGAGGACATTTTCCATTGATATTTAGGGAGAATGGAAGAGAGAGGGAAAG
>NW_006361903.1:0-705 GCF_000327345.1 Myotis davidii
TGTTGTTATAATCTTGAAATCATTAGTTATGACTGAAGTCTACCTCGCCTGTTTAACTGTCCAGTGTAATTTTTCTTTGACATTAATTGCCTGGTGTTGTGGGTTGAATTTTCTCCATAAAAGGTGTGTTGAAGTCTTAACTTGTTGTGAGTGTGACCTTATTTGGAAATAACGAAATTTTTGGCTCTTTGTAGATGTTATGAAGATGAAAGTTAAGATGAGGTCGAACTAGAGTAGAGTGGACCATTATCCAATGTGACTGTTTAGCAAAGTCCTATTTGTCCTTCAAGGCACAGTATAAATATTACCTCTTTGGGATCTCTTCACCCATCTCCCAGGCAGAGTTTGTTGCCTCATCCTCTGGGCCCCTGTGTGACATGGTTACTCATGTACACATTTCCCCTTGTATTAGGATTTATTTGTGGTTGTGACTCTCTTTTCTACATTCCAGAGGGTAGGAGTCTTTTCTCATTTGTTTTAGGAGAAGTGGTACTGCCTGCCCAGTAGGCTCTTGGAAAATATTCAGTGAATGAATAAAGTTGGAGCTGGAGAGGGCCACAAAGAAATGTCTTCTTTTTCTCCTCTTCATAGTATGGTGAAACCATAGTGCCTTTTTAATCCTATTGGACTTAATTTCTCTGATGATGAGAGGGGAGTATGGGAGTGCAGATTATCCATCAGATACCACTTTTAAAAATACACAAT
>NW_006361904.1:0-705 GCF_000327345.1 Myotis davidii
TTTTTTTTTATCAGTCTGTCTGAGTCATAGTCTAATTTGTGGGTATAGGAAGTCCATGAGCAATAATCATAATTTTAAGGACTTTAAAAGGTAAAAAGTTCTCATTCCCTTGCATATTCTGTTATTTTCTAGCAATTTAAGCAATGTTAATTATAGGCTAGTAAAAGAGTGAATAACAAAAGAATAAATAAATGATTCCACATTTCTGAGTGCCAGGTGGTCTTGGGGATTAAAGCCCTGACCAGTCTGCTCTAACTGCACTTGCATGTGCTCCCTCTATAATCCATTTATTTGTAGTCAGCAAGCATGAGCAAAGGGACTACTATACATTAGCCACTTTGGCATTGTAAACATATGACATTTGAGTGAATCCTCAGAAATTAGCCATTTATTCAGGCCAGATTAAGTAACGAAGCTGAATGCTGTTATATGGCATTAGTCAGACTTCAGATTTTAATTAAAAAGGTGCAAGTGATAGAAAAAAATTATATTTTAGCCAATGAACAAAAGAGGAAACAGAAATAGACTGTTGTTTCTTTCAAACTTTTGTTCACAAAGCAACAAGTTAGTTTCCTTAAGTGAATATATTTTGCATGACTACTGTCACTGGCAGAGAAATTATTTGCTGAAACTAGCCCTACATTTGAAATTTAAAAAAAAATAGTACATATCTTTATTTGAATTAAATGTTAGTAAGCCATTTTT
>NW_006361905.1:0-705 GCF_000327345.1 Myotis davidii
ACCCACAGGTTGAGAACCGCTGGTCTAGATGCTTCTGTATAATACATTGTTTCATACACAGTTCTTTAGGTTTTGCTTGTTGTCCATTCTGAACAGTAACTTTTTGAAGACAGAGGATGCCTTTGCACTAGTATTTTTTTATATTGATACTTAACATTTTTTACCTAGTTGAATTAAAGGGATCGATGAGAGATATCACAATGTACTTGGTGAATATTGGAAATAAGGTAGAGGACTGGTGTTCAAAATTAATGCATATATTTCATGCCTGAGTTACTGGGAGAATGGGGGTTCCTTTCTCCAAAAATCAGGAATAAAAGGAGAACACCATTTGGAAATAGCATAATGTGCCTGGGCAGGATATGTTTCAGGCATCCTTGGAACATCTGGGTGGCAGCGTACAACAGGGAGCTGGCTGCATGCAATTTTGACTTTGGAGGAAGTTGGAATAGAGGTGAAGACTTCTCTCAATTTATTTCATATACTTCTATTTTGAAGCTGGAATGAGGTAATACATGGGTAGTAAATAGAAGAAGTTATCATTTTCTATGTAGGAACAGTATCCAAAGTGGAATTGACTGGTAAGAAACTGACCAGAGGTTTCATCCTCATTATTTGTTAAAGGGACCCCAGATTTTGAAAGCCTTATTTTCTTATATGAGGCAAATTGGTGATGGTCACAATTCTGGTGTGTGTGTGTGTGTG
>NW_006361906.1:0-705 GCF_000327345.1 Myotis davidii
AATGCAAATATATCATCTCCTCCTCACTCCTGAATTTTAACTTGAAGAGATCAGCTAAAAAGGTGAGAAGGACATAGTGTGTGTGAGGGAGGGGAGTTCTGCAGGCAAATTCTGTTCCCGAGTTATAATTAAGAGATATTGCTCTGAGGCTCTGCTCTCAGGAAAATGCCGACCAGATAAAACCCAAGCTTACGTCATAGGAGATAAATCTCTGAACCCTGAATGCATTTCCTGAGTATCCATTCCTTTAGGAAATGTTTAAAATTTTTATTTTATTTTATTCCATCACCATTTACCTGCTCTATGCTTACACGTAGAAATTTTTTTGTCTCATGCATGGCCATAACTATTTTTTCCCATCACCCCTGCCACTACTGTACAGAGGCATTCTGGATTTTGCCTCCAGAAACTGCAGCCTCGGCAAACTGGAAGAATGCATACATGAATCTCTGCATGGTGTGGGCGGACATGTAACGTGTGTCCGTGCGTGTGTAAGAATACGTGTAATTCTGCACCACGGATCCCAGAGGATAGCTGATTAATTGCAATAAATCTAAAACCCTTCAAGGTTTTGAGAGAAAAGAGTGGGAGAAGAACACCATATCCAAGAACATGCTATCACACATCGACCCAGGCACGCAATGCTTAGCAACAAATAGCAACAAAGTCCAACACAAGAGACCTTAGAATAGCAATAATATCCAA
>NW_006361907.1:0-705 GCF_000327345.1 Myotis davidii
AATATCAGCAAGGTCATAATGTCTACAGGTTTGTTTTCCTGCTTCCCTCTAAAATGTCCCCATGCCTTTTTCTCCTTCTCTTCTCATTTTAATTAGACCCACATCTTTTCCTTGGATGCCAAAAGTCTCCATGCTTTCCACCATCATCCCCAGGCCCTTATTAGAGAATCGTCTCATTAACCCTGATATATCAATGACAGGCAATAGAAGATGGTATATTAGTAACTCCTTTTTGAATGTTCTCAAAACTACAGATTTTTAATTAAGGAAGAAGAATTTCAGGTATCAATCATAGGTAAAGACGAAAGCCTGAGAGCTGGGGAAAAATGTTTTTCTCAGATATTCTGAAAGTCCATCACACCATCCATTTTGAATACTTACAATCAATAATCTTTCTACCCCAATCCTTCCTCCAGTACAATCTAGTCAAATATCAGGGAAACACAATGCTTGTCCTAAAGTATAGAGCAGCCCCGTTCGTCATTAAAGACACCAAAGAGTTTTAGGGATAAAATACTCAGTGTTTATCAAGTTTTCTGGTGGTTTTAATTCTATAGGAGTGACAATTGCTTGCTTCAAAATTATCCAATCATATCATGGATTTCCAAAAGTACATTCCTGATGTTACCTTATAGGGAAAGTACAGTGGCTAATAGACACGTGTAGAATTGGCAGTCCAGAGGTTTAGCCTTCAGATTCTTTTTT
>NW_006361908.1:0-705 GCF_000327345.1 Myotis davidii
ACACATACACACACCATAAAAGCTACCATTCTTTTAAAACTGAAAGGTCAACTGGATAAAATCTGAAGTCCTGTAAGTTAGACATCTCTCTTTGTTCCTAAAATCCCTTTTCTTTCTACCTGATAATTCAGGAAAGTATGTGGACTCAAATTTCTGGTGGCTTTATTTCCTACAAAAATGCTATGGGTTTTGCAGCTCAAATAAAAATCAGGATGTTGCATTGATCTCTGAGTGTAAATATTGTAAAGTACAATATTTTGTCTTCAATGTACACCACCATAAAAATGTTTGAAGAAAAGAGAACTACAAACTAGTCTTCCTTTGAAACACTAAGAAAATACACCATAAGGCTTCAGGTCACAATTTGGGGATGGGTATAGACAGCGGAGATGATCCTAAGTAGGGACAGAAAGTCTGAAATTTACAATGGGATTGTGTAGAGAGGACTCACATAACATGACCTTCTGCTGTCTCCAGAGCGGCCAAATCAAAGCTGTTGCCAGAGTAGCTCTTCACACAGTTCCTTTCTCTAAACAGTTCTGCTGTTGGTAGCTCCGCTGGTGAAATGAGAGGATGTGTTGCATTCTCAAATTCAGTTCAATTCTCTAAGTATTGATTGAACTCCTAAGATGTGTTCAGCCAAGGTTAACCTGACTCAAAACAAGAAAAGTGACTGTCTAGACCAGTGATGGCGAACCTATGACA
>NW_006361909.1:0-705 GCF_000327345.1 Myotis davidii
AGCATCTTAAAGTTTTTCTTGCATGTTTATGAATGGAGCCCTTTGGGGATGATATGGCACTTTTCAACTCTGAGCCGTTGATGTCTTTGCTGTTTCTTCCAGGTTTAATCGAGGGGAAGAGGTTGCTTTAGTACCCACCATATTGATAAATGGATGATGATGATTAGAATAATTTCACAAGCTACCAATAAAAATTATTTCTCTCTGTACATGGTATATACTTACATACATTGTGTTTCTTAATGTTTGACTACAGATTGTGTATTTTTTCCTGGCCCTGCCCTGTTAAAATATTGCAACTATTTTTATTTGAGTCACATTAACCAGTACAGTGCCCCTTTAAGCTTCTAGATTAAAAGCTACTTGTACTAGATGATTTCTACCTCCCCTAGCCTCTATTCTCTCTCACATGTTCCCTCTTTCATTGTTGTCCTTGATGGACTTGCTAGCTACACCACTTTTGTGAAGACACACCACTTTTGTGAAGACATTTGTTTTTTTTAACATAGAACATCTGGAGATGCCTTTCATGCCTATAAGTAAATAAAGTTACTAGTCAGACTTTTGGTAGAATCATTACAAAATTTTATCTGTGGTCTAGGGATATTTTACTCTAGTTTCTAGAGTAATAAGTAACAGATGATGTTGATTTTAAATTATATATCTTAAAGCAAGTTGTTTGGATTTATTCCTCTTGCTTTTGGA
>NW_006361910.1:0-705 GCF_000327345.1 Myotis davidii
GTGAAGGGAAATATTACTGTAATAACTTTCAAAGTGACAGGTGATATTAGAATTAGTGATATGATCTCATTGTAAGGTATCAAATTTTCAAATCACTATATTGTTTACCTGAAACTAATATGATCAGTATAATATTATATACCAACTATACTGAAATATTTTTAAAAATTGGAAAAAATAAGTAGAGTGATCACAAGTTAGGAAATTGAAACAGTAATCAAAAACATAAACCTAAACAAAAGTTCAGGCCCAGGGTGGCTTCACTGATTAATGCTGACAAACATTCAAAGTAGATTTAATACCAATTCTTCTCAGATTCTTCCAAAAAAATTCAGGAGGAGGGAATACTTACAAACCCATTTCATGAGGCCAACTTTATCCTGATAACAAAACCAGGCAAGGACAACACACAGGAAAGGAATTTACAGGCCAATGTCTGTGATGAACATCAATGCAAAAATTCTAAACAAAATACAAGATAGCCAAATACCACTATACATTAGGAGGATCACATATCATGATCAAGTGGGGTTCATTCCAGGAATGGAAGGATGGTTCAACATTTTCACAAATCAATCAATGTTATGTGGTATCATTAACAAAAACTAGGAAAATGATATGACCACTTCAAGTTTCAAAAAAAGGATTTGATGGGATACAACATCTATTTATGAGTAAAACACAACAAAATGGGTACAGAAGCAA
>NW_006361911.1:0-705 GCF_000327345.1 Myotis davidii
AAGAGGGTCAGGAATGTGGCAACAAAAAGACAAAACAAATCCCCTCATGGCAGAGTTCAGAGTTCAGGTTTACTTCCTGGCTCTACATTGGGGCCACAGCTAAGCCTTCATGCACAACATTTCTACCACAATTTAATCTTTAGACAAAAGTAAAGGTAGATACCAGCTCCGCCATGAGAGCTCCATTGTCAGGGGAATAAAATGGGTGTACGCCAGCCTGGAAGGGTAAGTGGGAGCCTGATGGGGAGAAGTGGAGGGTGAGAGGGAGGAGGCGGGTGGGCACAGCCCAGAATGTGGGCATCAGCGGGAGCAGACCCACGAGGACCCTCGGAGGAAGAGCTGAGGAGAAGGTGGAAGCACAGCCTGAAAGTCCTTGCAGGGAAGAGTACAGACCTGGTGCTGGGCCCAGCACGGAGCCCGAGTCTGCAGGAGGTAACGTGAGAGGTGTCGTGGTTCGGGATAAAGCAAGCACACATGTTCGGGGACAGTGCAGATGGGTCCCAAGCATTGCCCATCCGTGCCCACAACTGAAGGAATGAGAACCCAAGTAGGGAGGTAATGTAGGAAAGGGAGGGAGGGCGTAGATTTTGGAGACTTGAGGGGTATTGCCAGCACTGGACACCTGGGTAGTGTGGGCATAGGGGTGGCTTGGAGGAAGCTGTGGAGTTCAGGAAAAGGAGGGATCAAAGATTACTTTGAGCTCCT
>NW_006361912.1:0-705 GCF_000327345.1 Myotis davidii
ATAATTAAAACCCTAGGAAGAAAGAGCAAACTATGTATTTTGCAAGTATCTCCACAATACATTCCAAATTTTAATCCTATCTTCTTTCACTCCTTAAACCTATAAACATGTAATGAGTAACTACTGTGTGCCAGAGACTGCTATAGGCACCACTGATTCAAAGCTGGGTAAGACTCAAGCCCCATTCTTAATTCTAGTGAGGTAGGCCAATAGTTATACTGAAATGGTGTAAGCAGTGAGAAAGCCATTCCAACAGCCATTTAGGGCACAGAGAAAGGAGCACTACAGCTAGTCTGGGAAGGTGGGTGTTAGTGATGGCTCTTCAGAGGAAGTGATGCCTAATCTGAGTCTCAGAATGAGTAGTTAGCCAGGCCAGCAGTGGGAGGAAAATGGGTTAGTGGTTCAGCATTTGTTCATTCAGCAAACATTTCTGAGGCTCCTTGCAAGTAAAAGACACTGATATTGAGCATGAGGAAGACAAGTCCATGGCCCTTCAAGTGTAACAGGGAAGGCACCATATAATCAGAGGCTTAGAATACAAAGTTATAAGTATATGTCAGAGGTATATCCAAACACTAAGAGAAGCACTGCAGAAAAGAGAGGCTAATGCAAATGTAGCATTATTGGCACGGTAAATTAAGAACTAAACTGGTCCATCACTGAGACATTTTAAAGCCTTACACAAAAACAAGGATGGAGGAATAT
>NW_006361913.1:0-705 GCF_000327345.1 Myotis davidii
CCCTGGCATATGCCCTGACCAGGAATTGAACCAAAGACTTCTTAGTTCCTGGGTCAAAGCTCAATCACTGAGGCACACCAGCCAGGCTCTCCTTAAATTTTAAACAGCAATATGGTCACATTCGCACATTAGAAATACTACTATCTGAGGAGATGTTGGAACTGGGAGAGAGTGGAGGAAAGGAGACCCATTGGGAGAATTGTGAGAGTCAAGGCAGGAAATAATGGAGAACCAGACAAAGATTGACAGAGGAAATAAAATTGACTACAGTGAAAAAGAATGCATCTTAAAACCCATGAGCAATTTGTTTGGGAAATCTATGTATTGAATGAGTCCAGTGAATGCAGATAATCAAAGGCAGATCTATCTGCTGGGACATGTTATGGCGTTTCTCTGTTGGGGAACGTGGAGTTGTAGGTGTTACAGGAACCAGGATCCTAAGGGTGAAGTGGTAGGGTGTGCTCTCAAACTGTATCTCTGCAGTAGTATTCCTAGAGAACAACTGGTATGTAGGTCATCCTAAAGGTCATATGTGGAGATAAAAGTTATTTACATCTAAGTCACATTGTAGTGTGGTAGCATAAAGGGGGGTGGTTTTTAATGTTCCTGGCAATCATGCTAGATTTTACCTTCACTGTAAAGTTGTAGACAGAAAAATAGAGTGTTAGCAAAAAAATTAAAGGACTCTGCTGTGATATCATCTTG
>NW_006361914.1:0-705 GCF_000327345.1 Myotis davidii
TTCTAGTTGTTTTCTCTGAAGTCCTACAAGTGAGTCTTGTTGACCTAGCCTGGTGATTTTACCCATAAAGACCCACTGATATGTTTGGCAGGTGGAACCCTTTGACTGACCAGATGTGGTCTGTGTACCCACAGCCAGAGCTAGGGAGTAAGGTGTACCCATAGGAATTGCATGGTAAAAGAAGAGCAAAAATCAAGGTTCTATTCCAAAACAAACAGGACACCCCAAAACAAGAATTGTTTACTATGTTGTGCTTAAAGATTAGCGTATAAAATCATCTTCAGCATTTATTGATTTATCAAAAATTAAGAATCATAAGGACTTTGGATCTTCCATATCAAATTTCTCTTTTTACAGATGTGAATTCTAAAACTGAAAGGACTTTACAGTGCTGCCTAGAATTACACGGTGAGTGACGAAGCCAGGAAAGGAATGCAGGACTTTACATTTTTAGCATCGAGATAATGTGTGCTGTTGTAGGTAGAGACATAGCTACTATATTTCCTCTTAGAGCAAATCTTCTCCTTTATTTGTCTTTCTGCCCTCTGTTCCTTCAGTTCATATTCATTGGAGACCTCCCAACTCTTTATTGAGAATGTTCTCTGTGCTTACCCTTAATTCAACATATATTTGGTAAGCAGTTCATATTTGAAATATGTTTCTGGTCATTGGAAACAAAATTATAGATAACATTCTAGAGGGGGA
>NW_006361915.1:0-705 GCF_000327345.1 Myotis davidii
AAAAAAAAATGAAAGGCATGTATATCTGAAAGTAGAAGTAACATTGTCTCTATTTGCAGATGATATGATCTTATTTATGTAAAACTCTAAAGACTGCACCAAAAAAACTGTTAGAACTAATGAATTTAATACAGTCTCAGGATACCAAATCAATATACCAAAAACAGTTGCATTTCTATACACTGACAACAAAATATCTGAAAAAGTATTAGAAAACCAATTCCATTTACAGTAGCATAAAAATAATTAAAAATTTAGGAATGAATTTAATTAAGATGGTGAGAGATTTGTACACTGAAATCTATAATACTTTGATGAAAGACATTGAAGAAGATGTAAATCGATGAAAACATACCTGATATTCATGGATTGGAATAATTAATATTGTTGAAATGTCTGTATTACTTAATACCATTTATGGATTTAGTATAATCCCTATCAAAATTTCAAAGACATTTTTCACAGAAATAGCAAAACAACCCTAAAATGAGCATGGAACCACAAGAGACCTCTTATAGCCATAGCAGTCCTGAGAAGTGATAACAAAGCCGGAAGTATCACATTTCCTGATTTCAGACTGTATTACAAAGCTATAGTAATCAAATCAGTATAGTAATTAACTCATATATAACACCTTAAACTATAAAACTCCTAGAAGAAAACAGGGAAAATGCTCCTTGACATTGGTCTTGGTGATGATTTTTG
>NW_006361916.1:0-705 GCF_000327345.1 Myotis davidii
ATTCATTCATTCATTCATTCATTCAGCAAGTAGTTACCTGTGTGCAGCTCTAGGGAAGCAGAGCTAACTGGGCCGTAGCAACTTCCTTCGGGCCCAAGAGCGTGTTGTATTGTTAGAACATTACAATAAATATAAATGGCACAAATACAGCCCAGGGATGCGGGAGGCACTCTCCCTGCAGGAATTAGGGAGGTGGTCAGGAGGAAATCTGAACTAACTCCCCAAGGACAACTTGGCAGTTGCCAGACAGGGAAAAGGACTTCACAAGCGAGGAAGAACGCGGGCAACAGTGCGGGGATGAGACATTGCACGGCTAGAGGTGTGCCCGGCTCAGAACTGGGCAAAGCTCTTGGGGAGGAGGGTGGGAAATGGAGGTAGAGAAATGACAGGGATGGCCTGATGGGAGGAGGTCTGCGTATGTATCTTTCTTCTGCCGCTGAAGAACCATGTGACCTTGAGGAGGACGTGCCAACTCCCAGCGTCTCCATTGTGGTTTTTTTTTTTCCTGCTTTGAGAACAGGGAAGGGTAACCGTTCAGCCTGTTGTGAGCATCACGCAGGCCTGGGAGATCTCCGCCACTGGATGCTTGCATCCTGTGTAATTGAACATCTCAGATTCTAATTAGGAGATTATCGTCAGAGACACAAACAGCGAGGAGGAAATTATCCCCTATTTGGGCATCCAGATGCCACTTTCCTTTCGCAT
>NW_006361917.1:0-705 GCF_000327345.1 Myotis davidii
CTCTCTAAAAATCACTGGAAAAAATATCCTTGGCTGAGGGTTAACAAAAAATAAAAAACAAATATATATATTTTTTAAAAGGGTAATTGTAAGGTGATTACTGAGAAAAGTAGCTTTGTTTCGGTTGATTCCTGGACAGCAAAAAATTCATGAAGCATTGCAATAAATTGACAAATATCTGTTTCTAATCTCAATAGTAATTTAATTTATTTCATTACATTTTCCTCATTTATAAAGCTCTGATAATCTTTCATATTACCAGAGCCTTAACTCTAATAAAACTATAATGTTTTAGGACTTTTAATCATTTAGGATAATTTCTGTTTTCCAAATGCTATTTGCACAATAAGTCAGAAAAGTCTGCTATTAAGTCATTTTAGACTATTGTAAGTATTTCCACAGAGCTTATTATCACTTAAATTCTAGACACATGTGAGTAGAAAATTGCACTAATAGGAAATTCTTATAATGACATTTTTTATTGTATTTGAGATAGAGGATCATTGATTAGTTGGGGAAAATACCTTCATATTCAAATATAATGTTTCAGTAATTGTCATGCACAATTGTTCTGCTGTTAGGAATTATACCAATATTTGCTACCTAACATAATCATATGTACTTATTTGCTTTGTGTCAGTGCTGGTATATAATTGATATTCCCAAGTAATCATTAATCATGCTTTCACCCTTATTATAAAAAAA
>NW_006361918.1:0-705 GCF_000327345.1 Myotis davidii
GATGATGTGAATGTATTTTTTTTATATGTGATTAACATGTAAATCAGTAGACTTTAAGAAAATGAGAGGTGGGCCTCATCCAGTCTTAAAAGACTCCCAAGACAGAAGGAACTCACAAAATGGCAACATTGATACCTGCTGAATTTCCAGCCTCCTGGTCTGTTCTATACATTTCAGACTTGTCAGCCTACAAAACCACATAAATCAATTCCTTTAAATAAATCTACCTTTCTCTCATTCATATGTGTATATGAATTTTGCTCCTTACTAATACCATTACCTTAACACTATCATTATCGCTTCATCTGTAGTTGTTTACCAAGTATGATTCTTCATTTTAAAGATGAAGGAAAAGACACATTAAATAAGCACTCTGATCATTCATTCCCAATTCAAATTCATCACGTTGCTTGAAGAATACTGTTGCTATATTTCCAAATACACTGTAGTCCTAGACTTGATTTTTCTGTCCCAAGAAAATTTTAGGGATGTGAAATCTCAGAATTGGTGAGTTTCAATTGATAAAACAGACTTAATCCAAATAATAACAGTAATAACAATATCAGTGTATTAGGAGTAACAGTAGCAGTAGAAATTACAATAATGGTTTGCATAACTAAAAAAGGAAAAAGCAGACGTGACTTCAAAGTTAAAAGACTCTAACAATGTCATCAGGACTTCTGAGCCATCCTGACTTGATTTTTT
>NW_006361919.1:0-705 GCF_000327345.1 Myotis davidii
CTCAGCTGGACCTCAGGTGGTAATTCCAGGTGAGCGTTCTCCAATTTAGTTGTATTTCCAGCTGGCCCTGGGATGAAGTATATGACAGGTCTGCGTACTAGGCCACCATTTTTCTCTCTCTTAACATTGACTTTTGAAAGTGAAAATGGAATGGCAGAAAGTTAAATAAGCAGATGTAAGAAAGTAAGCTTGCTCTTTTGATTAAAAAATGCTTCTCCTTAATAAATAAAGTTCCAAACCATGTCCACTTTTCTGTCTAGGCAGTTAGAGAGCAAAAGTAAAGCATAGGTAGCCACATAAAATGATTGACCGGAGGGGGAGAACTTCATGAAATTTTAATAATTCATTTCTAATTAGCTAAAATTCAGTCATTCCACAAAGGCAGATGTACCTAAGTACATTGATGTATTTACATGTTTTCTTTAATCCTTCAAAGGAAGGTTGCAAATTGGGAATGGTACAGATTTTATTATAAAAAATAGCCAATGAAAGATCTTTAGGAATCCGAGTGGCTTGACTTCCCAAGACAGAGCGTATGTAATTCATAATTTAATAAAAGAATGCTCATTATATTAACAATAGCTAACATTCAAGTATCTGTTTTGTACCAATCACTATGCTAACCACTTTTCACATAGTATTTTATTTGGTGTTCACAAACAATCTTGTGAGACTGGTACTAATGTAACAATTTTCATTTTTTTT
>NW_006361920.1:0-705 GCF_000327345.1 Myotis davidii
TGTCCTAAGCCTCTGAATGGTGCACTTCAAAATCGTCAAGGTGGTGAATTGTATGTTATGTGCACTTCACATGAGTTTTACAAACGTGTGTTGAGGACAGGACAAAATGGGCGAGAATGGCCAGCCAGGAGGACCCGGCCAGGGGTGCGGAGCCCTGGGACCAGCACTGCCACCTGCTCGGGCGTCTCTTTGGTGGTGACTGACAGGCCCTCTGTCATCTGCTAGGACACGCACCGAAGCCTCTTCATCCAGCAGCTGCGGCCCACACAGAACCTGCAGCCCAGAATCAAACTGAAGCTGTTCGGCCACTCGGGCTCGGGGAAAACCACGCTGGTGGAGTCGCTCAAGTGCGGGCTGCTCAGGAGCTTCTTCCGCCGGCGCCGGCCCCGGCTCTCCTCCACCAACTCCACCAGGTTCCCGCCCTCGCCCCTGGCTTCCAAGCCGGCAGGTAGGCGCCCCACCCCGGACCCAGGCTCTGCAGTGGGTGCTGGGGGTAGCCCGCTCTGGGTCAGGGTCCAGGGTGAGCTTATGGGCCCTGGGTCCCGGGCCGACTGGGTTCTAGCGCCTTGGTGGCTGTGAGGTGTGGGCCAGCCCGGCCCTGGGCCTGGTATCTGCCCTGCTGTTGCCCGGCAGTTGCAAGCTGCCCCCAGAACAGCAAAGAAAGGGCCTCACTGAAGTTGGGGGCACAGACCGAATGCGGGCCCC
>NW_006361921.1:0-705 GCF_000327345.1 Myotis davidii
TTGTGTGAGTGGGTTCACGGGCCCTTCTCTGTTCCCTTGGTCTGCTTGTCTGTTCTTGTGCTCATCGGGCACTACCTTCATTACTATCGTCTCATAGTTAGCCTTGCTATCTGGCTGCAAAAGTCCTGCTTTGGGTGGACTTGTCTGTTACTGGGTCTTCATTATCCATACATAATTTAGAAGCAGTTTGCCAATTTCCAGTTTCAAAACTCAATCGATCAATCAAGCAATCAATCAATCAACTGCTGGGAATTTGGTTGGTGTTGCATTGAATCCATAGGTCATTTCCACAAGAATTCTCTCTTCAACTCACTTATGTATTATTGTCTTCTACTACACAAACACGACATATATCTCTGACTTATGTAGGTCTTCTTTAATGTCTCCCAGAAAGGCTGTGTTTTTGTGTGCAGAGCTCTTGGCACTCCTTTGTTAGATTCGTTCCTAGGTGCTTGCTGTTTTCTGATGCCATGAGAAATGTCATTTAAAAATTTTCTTTTTACAATTGCAATGCTAGCGTACAGGCAGCCAATCCAATTTTGTAATATCAACCATATGCACATCAATCAAGCTAATTCATTTCTTAATCATAACATTTGACATATATTCCTTTTTTAGATTTTTAATGTACACAATCTGTTGTGTCTCTTTTGTTTCTTTAAGAGCCGAGAGACCTTGGCCAAATTACTCTAAGCAGATATAATC
>NW_006361922.1:0-705 GCF_000327345.1 Myotis davidii
AAAAAAAGTATATTAGTTGTTGCCTATGGCTGGGCATGGGAATAGATAATGACTATATATTGGCATGAGGTTTCTTTTCAGGATGATAGAAATGTTCTAGAATTAGATTGTGGTAATGGCTGCACAATTCTGTAAATATAGAAAAAGGGGTTGAATTTATGTTTTATATATCAACAAAGTTATTAAAAAGACACTTGGAAAATAGAATGCAATTAAATAAATAAAAAGAAAGCGAATGTGGTTTCCTGGGCCTCTCTGTGAAGGTCACCTAGTGCTGAAGATGGTAATGACATATGCAAGAGATTCCCTTAGGAAACATCAATCTAGTTACCCAGACAGAAAATATCAGATACTAGTTACTAGCAGACAGTGATACTTAAATACCATGAGCACATCTCTTTCATATTCTTCATGTGCTAAGCACTGTGGTGGGTTCTACATACCTTTTCTTTTTTCCCCCAGTTGTTTGCCCTTTACTTTTATTATTAACACCATTCCCCCCACCACCTTTGCTCACCTGAACCCAACCCCAGTCCACTCTTCTCTCTGGCCATCACCACACTGTTGCCTGTATCTGTGGGTTATGCATATATGCTCTTTAAGTAATCCCTTCACCTTTATTCAGTCCCCCCTCTAGCCTCCCCTCTGACACTTATCAGTCTGGTCCATATGTCCATGCCTCTGTTTCTATTTTGTTCGTTAGTT
>NW_006361923.1:0-705 GCF_000327345.1 Myotis davidii
GGTCACGGCATTAGGAAGGATGAGAACCACTGAGGTGGAGTATGGTACAGAGGCAAGATGTGTAAATTGAGACTGAGGAAGCTTGGGTTCTATCTAGGTTCTCCCCTGTGACGAAGTGCAAGCTTTTAGGACCTATTTTCCTCTGAGGTCCTTTCTAGTTTTACTGTTTATGAATTCTGACTTTTGGCTTGATTTGAGATCCCAGGTCTTTTATCTGGAGGGTGTGGGGGTAGTGTTTGTTCTCATTTGGGTTGGATATTATCACTCTAATGCATTGTCAACATGATCCACAGAAAATATGCATTCCAGATAACTGGAGTGCTTGTTAAAATTTCAGAGTTTCTATTGAAATAAAACCTATGATAGTAGGGTCTAGGAACTGGCATGTTTAGCATAATTCCAGCAAAATCTTAGTCAAACTAAAGTTTGAGAACCATGGCACCAAAGGGTATGCTACCATAGTCCAAAGAGTGGTTAGGGTTTTTGAGAACATGGGTCAGTGTCTGGTTCTCCTTTACCCCTTTTGTACTTGAACTGTCCCCTCTAGTTGATATGGTAATAGGCAAGCATAGGTGGGAAATAAGTTAAAAAAAAGTAGATTTGGAAAGGTTTGGGGTGGGGAGGGGAGGCGGGACGAGATGGGAATTACTTCCAAACAAGAGGAAATAAGGCAGTGGTAACCTAGAACAGTGGTTGGCAAACTGC
>NW_006361924.1:0-705 GCF_000327345.1 Myotis davidii
AAAAAGTACATTAGGGCATGCATGCTCTGTTTTTAATGTATAGATTCACCCATTACTTAATTTAACAACAATCATTTCTCCTTCCTTTCTATCTCTAGTTTGGTAAATGCGTTCTCTAGATTTGCAATTCCCCTGCTTCAGTGCAACACATATTTACTTAGTGCTTCCAGAGAACTAGGCATTATATTATATGCTGGAAAAATAATAGTGAGTAAGATAAAGCAGATCTGACCATATATAGCTTACAGCCTAATTAGGCAGAAGACAAATAACAAGTAATTACAAAGCTGAATAATGCTAAGAAATGGGAAGAACTTAAATACTTTTAAGAATGTGCATTGCCCGAATAAATGAAGAAATAAATTAACCATTAACACCTTTTCTCCAAGCCTCCAAGGAGATAAGGAGCACAGTTGCCTTATTTTGCCTTTCCGGCCTCCCTTATTGCCTTGTGTTTATATTGGTCTTTGTACCAATGCAAGAGAAGTTGGATAATTACCCAGTGAAGAATAAGGGTTTACAGTGAAGGCACATGGAAAATGGCTGGAAAGGAACTTGGTAAAATAAAAACAGTTGCATTTGGTGGTAAGATTATGGCTTATTTTGTTCTTTTTCTTGTCATTAAAATATTGATTGTACAATACATTAAAAATGGGCATTAAAAGAGCATGTTTGGCCCTAACCAGTTTGGCTTAGTGGATAGAG
>NW_006361925.1:0-705 GCF_000327345.1 Myotis davidii
TGGAGCAGCCTATAATGGTATCTCTTGCCACTTGCCAGAATAAACCATACTTATGATGACTTAAAATGTTTTAAAACGTACAAGATATTGTTAAAAATCCATTCTTTACACACACACACAACTACTAAAATCCCAGTGGTTTCCCACTCTCACTCTGTAACCTGGCTGAAAGGCCCTTAGTGATGGTACCCAGCACTCATTTGAGACCTCTTACTCATCATGTTCCTGCCTCTTTGCTCTGCTTTCAGTTTCTCATACTCTTTTGTTCTTTCTCGCTGTCCGGAAGTCCTGCCTCTGGGTCTCTGTAAAACTAATTCCCCCTATCTTTTCAGTTCTCATATGAAAGGTCATCTCTTCTGAGTGATCTTCCTTGACCATACTGAATCCCCTTTCTTACTTGATAACTGGAATGCAGAAAATATTCAATAAATACTTATTGCATAATTGAAGCATATTTCTCAATTAATCTAAGAAAAATTTAAGAATCTTATTTTGCCCTTTTTTCTTGTTACTCTAATGTTTCTGCACCTTCAAAACATTCATTCTATGATTTACTCATTCTTTCAGCATTTACCAGGTTATAGGTACATATTAATACTCTTAGGTGCAAGGGAATGGAATGATACATTGGGTGACTACTTTTAAAAATTGAAAAAAATAAATTATGCACAAATAACCCTTATAAAATATGGTACGTGAGGGCCT
>NW_006361926.1:0-705 GCF_000327345.1 Myotis davidii
CTTTCTCTGACTGGCTTATTTCGCTTAGCATCCCCTATTCTTTTTAGGTGTCTTTCAATTAGCCTATGTGGCTAATACTTTTGTTTCAGGGCTTACTCCTCCCAGGAATAATTGCAAAGAGAGGAAGAGTGGCTTTTCAAATATGAGATTCTGGCTCAGGAAAGGTTTAGCTGGGAAAGGGAGTTATCCAATTCCATGAAATTAGGCCCAGGAATGTTGTTCCTTGGTGCATAAATTTACATGATTTATATAGAGTACTGTATGCTTTTAAAACCATTTTCAAAGAACTTATTTTCTGTAATGCTTAGGACTACCCTGTGAGGAAGGTAGCATCATCCTCATTTCACACACTTTAAAGTTGTTTCAGATATTTCAGCTTCTGAACTAAAGTCTAGACTCTGTATGCTAATAAAATTCTCGCTCTTAGTGGTGTTTCCCGATGACTGGTTTCATCTTTTAATTTACAGTCATGCATCACTTAATAATAGGGTTACTTTCCATGATTTTGTCGTTGGGCAAACAGCAGAGTGCACTGACACAGCCTACATGGCACAGCCTCCTCCACACCTAGGCGATGTGGTCTAACATACTGCTCCTAGCTACCGCCTGAACAGCATGTTACTGTACTGAGTACTGCAGGCAATTATAACAAAACCACAGTATTTATGTATTTAAACACATCTAAACATAGAAAAGGTACAGTAA
>NW_006361927.1:0-705 GCF_000327345.1 Myotis davidii
GGATTGACACTCAAACACACATCGGCCAGGCTTGGCCCAGATCTTTAAGGTGACTTGGCTGTGAAGCAAAGCTGACGCAGCCTGCAGCACACTAGCTCACCAATTCCCCAAAACCAGGGGCTGAGAACCTCCGACTCCTATGGAGACCTGGCTAGGAAGCTCTCTCCAGATCCTTGGGCCTCTCTCCTGACTTGTTGAGTCAGAATGTGGGGGAGAGACTCAAGAAGTGTGTGTTTTCACCAGCTCACCAGGTAGTTCAAATAATGCCTATGTCTGAGAACCCATTCTTACCTCATTAATACAGGTCTGAAATGGCTTCAATTATATGTAAGCCTTGGGTCCATAGAACAGACTCTTAAGGGACCTTGTAGCTGACTGTGAGGGTTGTGGGCACAAGCTATAGACAATGAGGGCACCGGGGTGGGGGCAGGCTTCAGCAAGATTTCACAGAATCTTCCCTCAAATGGATGGCTTCTTGTACAATGTTAATGACAATCTAACAGATTAGCAGTAAGCAAACTTACGTTTTATGTATTGCCATGACTCAAACATTGCCATCGGTTCTAACTTAGATGTCTGTTTTTATGTTCCATCATTTCCAGGCATGAAAAGCAACTCGAACAAATCCCAAGGAATAAGGAAATGGGCCTGTTCTCAGGACTCTGCAGCATCGGAAATGAAGCCAAGCAGACTTTATTACATCCT
>NW_006361928.1:0-705 GCF_000327345.1 Myotis davidii
CTATCCACCGAGCCAAACCGGCTAGGGCAAGGGAATTATTTTTATCCTTCCGCACCATCCGCTTCTTGGCGATGGAGAGTTATAAAAATTTGGGCTACGTCCTCAAAGTTTGATTCCCAAGGGTCGGAAGAAAGATGTTTCTTCATGAATGTGGACTCTGCTTCCGTTTTTTTTGACAAGTTGAGTCTGCTTGTTCCCGATGAACGTATATTAAGATGTTCTCCTCTGGAGCACCCCGTGGGCCAGGCTGGGGTTTCAGAAAATCCCTGCGTGCTCATGAACGCGCGCATTTGTAAGTGGCATAACCATCCATCCACCCATCCATCCACCAGCAGACCGTTTGCTGCTTCCAGGGGGCAGCAAGTGCGGTCCCTTCCAAGTACATGGTACAGTTGCTGTTTCTTAGAAAATTACGTAGAGGGAGACGAGACGGACAGGTGTCACTCCACGAGGCCCCACGCTCTCCTGGACCATCTGTCTCACAGGTGCACACGTGTGCTCATTGGACGAAACAGCTTGAATGGTCTTGGATCCCCCCCTCCCGCTGACCTCATGACACTGACCATCGGTTGCATCATGACTTCTTGTAGGGCATCACCCACAGCTCGTGAGCAGCAGGCTGGGGGGTGGGGTCCCTGGCAACTTCTCTCTCTCTTCCTTTAAAAAAACTCAAGCTCAGCCCGGCCGGCGTGGCTCAGGGGTTGA
>NW_006361929.1:0-705 GCF_000327345.1 Myotis davidii
GGTTGAGAACCGCTGCTTTAGAGTGCTTTTAAACTGGGCTCCCAGACGCTGCCTGGGGGGTGAGGGAACAAACCTTCTCCCACTCTAGGACTCTCCTACTTGTTCTGCACAGATGCCGAATATTGGGCAGCACCCCCCTCCAAAATTAACTCTCAAAAGAGAGGAACTCCTCTAACATGTCATATTTATTTTTTAGTACCAAACATCATGTTGGAAGGCCACAGTCTGATACCATCCCAGCCAAAGCTCGTCTTGAATGCTTTAAAATAAGGCGAAGACATTGAGCACAGACCGAAGGCGCTATTTCTGGAGACAGGCCCTAACAATGGAACGTTTCTGGATGCCTTTGGAGGACCATGTTTTAAAAACAATCAAGTGAGTGACTGTGTTGTGAAGGTCCCAAACATATACCGTATTTGTTTCCCAGGACTGTCATCACAGAGTCCCATGTGGATGACTCAGCACAATAGGAATTTAGTGTCTCCATGATTCTGGAGGTTGGAAACCAGAAATTAAGGTTGGCAGGGACCACGCTCCCCTGAAACCCACAGGGGCGAATCCTTCCTTGCCCCTTTAGCTTCTGCTGCTCTTGGCAATCCATCCATGGTGCTTCTTGGCTTGTAGATGCATTATCCCGTCTCTGCCTCAGTCACCACAGGGCTGTCTTTTTCCTGCGTGTCTCTTGGCTCTTCTTTTTTTTTTTTT
>NW_006361930.1:0-705 GCF_000327345.1 Myotis davidii
TGCATGTTAGGGTTTTATTATATAGGATAAGTATTATTCAGTCAAAGCAGACAGGTGCCATCTCAAACCGTTAGGAATGTATAATCAGGTGATGAGGTATTATCAGAGCCTAGTGACAAAAGCCTAAAGGAAAGCCATAAAGTCTATATTCACCAACACTGGAGGGAGGAAAAGAAAGCATAATTTTACTCAGTGCCCTGTTCATAAGGTCATTGTAGTCACATTTAAATGAAATTACATTCCAGGTGTAAGAGCAATATGATACATAACAATCCTCAGTGAGACTAATAGAAAAATTTCTCAGTCACAAAAGCTGATTAAATGCATTTCATTTCAGATGCCCCAAATCAAAGCCTTTATGTGCTGTGTTCCGCTCTGCCTTCCCGGATCTTGCAAAGAACATTGCCTCTAAATCAGATCATCCTGCTCAAAACTCTAAGTTGGGGTTAGGCCAGAGCCCAAACCCAGAGCTACCAACCATTAGCAAGATGACCTTGGGCAAATTTCTTAATTTCTTTTAGCATCAGTTTTCTAGCTATAAAATAGGGATCACATTACCTATTTCCTGGGCTGGCTGTGTATAAGAAATGAAATATAATAACGTATGCAAAGTGCCCAAGTCATGGGAAGGTTCATTAATTTATATCTACTATGATTATAATGCTCATTACTGTTACAGTTATTATTGACTAGAGGCCTGGTGCA
>NW_006361931.1:0-705 GCF_000327345.1 Myotis davidii
ATTGTCCAAATAAATGTTGATTTTTTCCCATCTTTGTAAAGCAGTTACAGTCTTCTGCGTGCTCTATTGAAGTAACCCTCCTTGATACCCTGCAAGCCATTCAGATACAACACCATCAGTTATTTCAGTTGAGATCTCACACTTAAAGCCATCTAATACTTTCACATTGACATTAGAAGAAAATCTAAAACTGCCATTATGACTTTAAGACCCTCTAAGTTGTAAAATTTAACCTGTTCTCAAGCTTTACCTCTGACCTCTCTTTTCGGTACTCTCTCTGCTTTTATCATCCTGGCTCTTCTTAGGTCTTTGAATGTGGCAAGCATCTTACTGCCTCTTGACTCAAGGACTTTGCACATGATGTTCTCACTACCTGAAATGCTCTATCTCCTACTGTGTTAATGTGCATCATAACTCCTGCTCATCTTTCATGTTTTCTGAGGAAAGACTTCTCAAAGGACATAAGGATTTTACGCACTGGATAAGACCCACACTTTTATCTTTGTAACCTTAGGTCCTATTGTAGTGACAGACATATAGGAAATCAATAAACATCACTTGAAGTAATAAATGGATGAATAGTGGAATACACTATTGCTTTTACAATGTGGGTTTTCAATAAGCCATGTTGGTCAAAATAGTTATCTACCTGTCTATCTATCTGCTTAAACTTCTATAATAGTAAAAGCATAATATGCTAATTAG
>NW_006361932.1:0-705 GCF_000327345.1 Myotis davidii
ACTTGTATCATCAACTTGTCCATACATTCTTTTTTGTGTGCCTGGCTTCCCAGGGAGATCTTGTGGCCCCTAGGGGTTAGGTTCTGTTGGGTGCCATCAGCGTGGTACCACTCAGGTACACGCCAAGTAAGTGGACTGTCCAGGACCAGCCTCAGTGCCTAACCACCAAGGCATGGTCCCTGTGGGAAAATACATCTTATTTTCTAATCAGCTGATTGGCCCTGCACGAAGGGACCTGCTTATCTACTGGGTTCACCATGTATATAGTTCGCCTAGAAAACTTGAGCAAGCTTCTTAGACACATGAGTAGATTTTGTTGTTCAGTTTTTACTTTTTTCCCACCTCCATCTAGTACAATATGAAATTGAAGGGAATACACAGCAGCAAGGAGTAATTTCAAATTGGAGTGGTGACGATGGCAAACCAATGGTTCCACTTCAATACCTACCTAAAATCTCTTTTATTAAAGGCTTCCAACTGGAAAACGTTTATATTACAGTCCCCCTATGACAATTTCGAATGATTTTTTGTTCCAGAGTTTCTGCATCTCTAAAATTCCCATCTCTTAACCAAGTAAATCTACCTTTGGAACCTTCAAATTCCCCGATTCTTTAGAGACTTGATAGTCACTCACTGGTCAGGACTTTCTTTGTGAAAGGATTCTGGAGATTTTGCCTCAACACTCACCAAAGGCCTTCCCAATTC
>NW_006361933.1:0-705 GCF_000327345.1 Myotis davidii
AAAAAAGAAAGGAAAAGTAGTAAATGTTAACTCCTGGAAATCTAAGAAGATTGGGTGAAAATACAGTAAGCCCTAGTCAGACCCTCTACTCTATGAAAGTTCCTCCTTGTGGCCAGGCAAAGACCACTTAACTTTGGCTATCCTTCCACCCCTGAGGCAAAGGAATCTGTGTCCACTTATTCATCTCCTAGTCATAAATATATCCTTTGTCATGCTTGTTTGCTCATTCATTCAACCAAGTCCAAGTTGAAACCCCATCCAATCAAATCAAATCTTGACCACTCTGTCGTTTTCCTAGAATTACCAAAAACAAAGGAAGTATAATCAAAATTTACTACTTGAGTCAGCAACAGAAGTATGTATACAGGCATAATAATGTCAATTAGATATAACATTTTTGGGAGAATAGAAGAGGGGAGGCATTCTTGAGGCTGGAATAATGAGTATAAGAAAACTAACTTTTTATATAAATTAACATGGAATGAATAATTTCCAAAATTAACACAAGAAAAAGTGGTGTTAAATGTGTTATTTAGAAAAGCAGAGGTAAATATGAAAAGAAACATCAAAAAATAGTTAAAAGTTATTATCTCTGGGAAACATGGACAAATAATGTTCAGCTAAAAATTATGTGCTATAATGTCCTTCCATTTTAAACATAAGTTTTGTGGGTTTCTTTAAATTAATTTTAGAGAGAGAGGAAGG
>NW_006361934.1:0-705 GCF_000327345.1 Myotis davidii
GGTTTCGGCAATACATATGATATTTCTTTGATTTATCAGCATTCACATTTCTGAAACTGATAGCTGTTGAATATTGGAATTAAACATTGTTTTAACAGATATGAACATCAATACTTGACTGCTCTTTGCAAGATTGAGGGAAATTTCAAAATAGATAACTCATCTACTTGAAAATTAAATATGTTTATATTTTATACAATCATTACTTTGGCTTTAACTTTAATGTATTGTGGGAGGAGAGGAGAAAATATTAAGTAACATAGATAAGAATTTAAGGGTTCTGGTAGTGCTTCAAAAAGATATCTTGATCAGGATTCTTGCTCAAAAAAGACAAGTGAATGTTAGAAATAAGCGATATGATGATTTTTGCTGTTAGATACAGGGTTACCATAGTGATAATTGCATAACATCTATATCTCTATGAAACCATCTGGGAAAGAGAAGAGCATTCTTTTTCAAAAGACTTTATACTGTTGGCTTATTATTTGTACTTGGTTAAAAATAGTCCAGGTATGTGGGTGTTTGATGTTCTTGTCATATGCTTAGGCTTAGAAGGGATGCATACCAAACATCCCATTCCCCAACTCTCACTCAACAAATGACATATTACCTTTTACTCTTCTATCCAGCAATTCTCTATCTCCTTCCTAGTGTGTGAGGAAAACCTAAGACCACACTGTAGAGCAGTGGTTCTCAACCTTCTGG
>NW_006361935.1:0-705 GCF_000327345.1 Myotis davidii
AAAAAAAAATCAAAATTTACTTTTATACACCTGCTTGAAAGGCATCTTGTAAAGGGTTTGGTCAACTTAGAAATAGTAAGTGGAAAGTGTTAAGCTTTTTATAGGGAAAAAAACCACATTTACTCATATTTTACAATTACCATTTCCAAGCTTCTTTAACAACTTTTAAAAAGCGAGACAGTGGAATGAAATAAATACAGTATGTGCATCAGGGGAAGTCCATTACACTGACTGAAAAAGCACTATCAAGTTATTGCTTCCTTTTCAGAGTAAATGTCTACATGAAACAATCCCTGGTAGCCAGCCACCTGACATCAAAAGACTGCAATGGAGAATGAGCTGGGGTTATCAGGCCTGGAATAATTGAGGCTGATGTATTTATGTGAACAAGTGTTATCAGGATGGAAGAGAATGAAACCTGAAACCGTCTTCTGCTATATAATGTACATTATGCATGTTGGATACAAGACTAGTAATCAATAGGAATATTAACAGTGAGGAACCTGGCCTCCCTCCACCACCAAAATCATGTAAGTGAAGGGTACCTAACTCTCCATAGTTGACAAGTTGTTGAAATGTAGAAACAAAATCAAATGGGAGACATAATCTTTGGGGTTACTCTTGCTAATGTTCCTTTTAACCAGAAAGGCACACAGACTTTGAGCCATCATGTATAATAACTAGAGGCCCAGTGCATGAAATTCA
>NW_006361936.1:0-705 GCF_000327345.1 Myotis davidii
TGAAATGCCCTCAAAGCTAGAGGACAAGGAAGTCTGTGGGTGTGTCTTACCCGTCAGTCCTCCGGGCAGCGTGGAGAAGAGAGAGAGTGACTCAGAAGAGGCACGTGGGAGATATCCAGGCCCCGGACTTACTCAGAACACACATTTACTGGCCACTTACGTGGCTTTCAGTTATTATCACCATCCATGTGTACATCCAACTCCACGAACACCTACAGTGGGTAGTGTGGTCATGGTGGCACCTTACAGGAAGGAACTTCTCCCGTGAAGGAGAGAACGCAGTGAAATAGTGTGAATGGCAACGGTGCTTGGGCCCCGGATATTCTGAGGGGGCTGTTATTTTCTATTCATCATTGTTTACTTTGATTCACTTTCATCATCTTTCCAAATTCTCCGATTCATTCCTTTATCAGCAGCCTGCTCTTTATAGAGGTGGTGTGCGGGAGATTACATATCAGATCCTGACACAAGGTGGCCTTGCAGAGTCTCCGCCTCTGAAGCTGCTCTGAGTAGTTCTATTTAAAGTCTAAAGAAGCAGATAAAGGAGATACACCAGGATTTGTTTTCCTGGTGCAAACAACTCCAGGTCAACTTACTACTTGGTCAGAGAAGAAGATATTAAAACTAATGTATATACAAGTGAAGATAGACTTGGTCTGCCATACAAAAATGCGTTGCTGTGCCAGGTTTCACTACAGTAAAGCC
>NW_006361937.1:0-705 GCF_000327345.1 Myotis davidii
CTGTTAGTATTTTAAGAAAAACATGAGTTTTGAAGTGGTCTAAATTTTTAGTTTGTTCTAGCTTTTCTTTTTCTTGTTAATCTGAATTAAAGACACCATTGAACAAATTCATCACAACTCATCACTATCAGTGTCTATGTAGATGTCCCAGTTTTCTCCAATTATTATGTCTTATGAATCCAAAGGTCATTTTGGTCTCTGTAGAAAACAATGCTTTATTCACTACAGGTTAGCCTTGATATATGACATTGATTCTTCCATTTCTATCAAAACATTCTTTTCATACAATGTGACCATGGTCACATAGCTATGGAACACTCCACTGTATTTTGTTTCTTCTAATTAGTTGTGAAAATTTTACATCCATAATACTTTTGAAATGTTTTATTTCTTTTAAAAATAAATTCTGCACAAAACAGCAAAGAACCTGATATCTTAAATATGCAATGTGGAACTAAATAAATTTCCTTAATAAAGATTCCTAATTGTCTTGTAATATAGAACAAATTATAAACTGGGACAATCATATTTTCTCAAAAGTCTATATTTTTAACAGCTGTTCAAAATATTACAAACCATCATTCTATCAGTGAGTTTTATTTTACTTGTCTCAACATTAATTCCTGTTTTTAGATAGCAGATATTTTTTAAAGTTTTTTTAAATTTATTTTTTGGAGAAAGAAACATTGATTTGTTGTTCCACTT
>NW_006361938.1:0-706 GCF_000327345.1 Myotis davidii
CCCTGACCAGGGATCAAACCTGCAACCCAGGTACTCGCCCTTGAGTGGGAATCAAACCCAAGACCCCTTGTTGCACGGACCACGCTCTAACCACGTAGCAACACCAGCCAGGGCAAAAGGATTTTTTAAAATACCTATAATCCTGCCCATCCAAGCAGAGACAGTCTCTCAAAACTCCTTGCTAAGACTTCTTCTGATTGGCAAACATGGAAATGGAACAAAGAACAGAACCTCACCCGATGGTGCCCTGAGAAACCGACCCCTCCTGGCCCTCCTTCCTTATCAAGAAACTCACTGATTGCTGCAGCCTCACTTTCCATGGCTGTCTCGGCGTTAGCTTCACCAGGGCCCCTTGGTGGGACACCTTAGGTGGGTCCCCCTCCTCCTTCCTGTTTCACGTAGCACAGCAACGGGCACCTTGGAGCAGCGACAGGTTTGCACTGACTTCGCTCTGTAACGGCTGGGTCAGGTGGCTGGTGTTTCCTGACTTGCCGTAGTTACTTACCTTCCTGAAATGTTACTGCCACCCTGTTTCCCCAGGGCGGGGTGGGCGTGGGGGCGGGGACGGTTCTTTGTTAAACAGAGTGGAGTATAAAGAGGAGAGAATCTGGAGGCGCCAGGCTGGCTTTGAGTCCCAGCTCTGCCCTTTCATGGGTATAAATCTTTTAAAAAAATATATATATATATATTATTGACTTTTTACAGA
>NW_006361939.1:0-705 GCF_000327345.1 Myotis davidii
TAATTTCTTTGCTTTGCTTGAACCTTTTCCCAATAAGTCTTTTTCCCATCTCCTGTTGGGAGAGAATCCTAACCACTTACAGTTTGGCATTTCCCAATTCAAATATGTTTTTGCTCAAGTATAATCTTGAAATATTTAAGATTACTTAATTTATCTTTTAACAGATTAGATAGAATGCACAGGAAATTCTGAAGAACAAGAAAAAAATAATTTTAGTCTGACCATAGAATCATAGCAGGAAATAGTAAATAATTCAATTTGAAGTATACAGAAAATAATAAAGTTAGAAAAGTAGATCATACTCTTATTAGCTAACTACACTGGCTCTATTACCAAAACAAAACAAAACAAATTTTAATAGTAAGATATAAAGGGATTTTCCTAATTTTTTGTTGTTTTTGTTGTTGCTGTTTTCTTGCCTCCTATAAATTTCCCTCAACTCTTTGGAAATACAGCATTATTACAGAGGGTAAATAATGATACATTGTTTTCTTAGTGAGAAGAGGACATAAAAATAAAGTATTTGTTAGGAAAAATGGTTTTATATTATATCCCCATCTATACTTCATATAAGTTTAAAATTATTTCAAAATAAAAAGGTTTTAAAATGTTCCTATATATATATATATATACTTAAGGATGAGGCTCTTAGCCTACACATTTCTAAATAAGAGATTTATGGGTTTCAGTGGCCCATTATCATTA
>NW_006361940.1:0-706 GCF_000327345.1 Myotis davidii
AGTACAGCACATAGTATGTTCTAGATAAGCATTTTTATTTGTTTCTGTCTGCATTCTTCAAGGTTCTTTATAATCTTGTTTGAGGGAGTGAGGATAATAAAAAGAAAATGTGAAAAGGTAATAAAAAATAAACACAATTATTTAAGAAATTAGAAGTATAAGTGAATTTAATACATGAAGAATTATTTAAGGAACCATAAAGACAGCAAGAACTAGGGGGTTCAGGGAATGACTAATTTCTCTGGGCAGTCACAGAGAACTTGGTTTCAGAAGAGGAATTAAAGCTGAGGTCTAGATGAAGACAAGTTCAAATAGGCAGTCAGAAGGGGGGAAAGGCTGGGTTTGAAAAAAGAACACACTTTAAGCGGGTGAAAACAGCATAATGAACAGTGTCTCTTTAGGAAACAACGTGTGTGCTCAGAAAGTATGTAAGATGGGGAAGAGGTGCATTCAGAAGCTGTATGAGAAGCTTCAGTTAAGAGATATGAGTCGGTACTGGTTAAGCTCAGGCCAGAAGGAAGAAAACTCAGTAGAGAATTTTATGTTGACAGCAATGGGGAATCACAAGCAAGGGAAAAGTAACCTGGCCATATGTGCTTTTAAGATTAATTCATCAGCGGTGTGCAGGAGAGTTTAAAGAAGAAATATTTTAAAATTTAGGCTGGAAGTGTTAGAGAGAAAATAAAAGAGACTGTACAGGAAAAAA
>NW_006361941.1:0-706 GCF_000327345.1 Myotis davidii
AACACTGTTTCCATCTCCCCTGAAGACAGAGCAATAGAAAGCTGACTTAAAGATTCATCAGGAAAGTTTAGAAACACAAGACAGGGGATTTGACATAAAAGATTCAAAGAATCCCTAACAACAACAAAAATCAGATGTGACCTGCCCCAAAAATGCTTATTGTCATACTGCGTGGATAGAAAAGGGTAGGCTAAAAGGCCGTAAGGACTCTTCAAAGTTAATCTTGTGGGCCTAAGCAGAAACCCCAAAATCATGTTGATTTTTTAAAATTGCAATTATAACCATAAAAATAGCAAAATTGCACCAAACATTTAACAACGTGGTCAAGTTGTAATCAAGCTCTCTACCAGGATTTCCCCCTGAAAAGGGAGACAAACCTCACGTAAAACCAATATTGCAAAGATTTTTTTATAGCTAATCACATACATGTTAAGTAAACTGAGAGACAAGGACAGCCACTTTATACTTCAAATACAAATTCTGGTTAGTGTTGACATTTCCGAGCTTAAAATCACAGAATGCTGTACTGGAAGGGAACCGAGGGATCCAGTAGCCCAACCCACTCATTTTGCGGATGAGAAAGCTAATATCCAGAGATGGTCCAATGGCCTTAGTTTATAATATACATAGCTGGGGCTAGGAACTAGCTGCTTGATTTTGGGGGCGTATATTTTATGCATCCTCAGAAAGGCAGAGGTGTGTAAAG
>NW_006361942.1:0-706 GCF_000327345.1 Myotis davidii
TCATCACAGCATTGTTTCTAGTGCCCAGAGATTTAAAACAATCCAAAAGTTCATTAACAAGAGTCTGATTAAATATAATGTGACATCATGATACTGGGAGAAATAAAGAGGAAACTGTCTATGGATTGGTAGAAAGCATCCAAAATACTACATTATTAAGAAAAAAGAGCAAGTGTAGTACCTACTGCAGGCTGTCTTTAATGTAAGAAAGGAAGAATATTTTTTAAAGTATATTCATAATTATATGTATTTGCATGAAGAAATCCCAGGAGACATAAACAATGAAGGAAATAGGGAAGGTGGAGTGATGAGAGGATGAGTATAGGCACCATCCAGCAGAGGAAGGGAGGGATAGCTGGTTTTTGAGTACTGTGAATGTGCTACTTGCTCAGGATTAATCTCTTTGCTTACCGGTCTGTCTTTCTCACTAAACTAAGACCCAGTGGAGGAGAGGTGCCGTGTTTTATTTGTCTTTGCACATTTTGTCAGCATCCGGCCCATCAGCCGAGCTTGAGAAATGTTTTTTGAATAAGTAAGGAAGACTCGGATGGTTTGCTTTCCATGTTGTGCTTTTCATTGGGAATTCCTAGAACACCAGTTTGCATGGCCACTGAGTGATGCAAGACCTTAGATATAAAAAGGTTTTACCTCTCTAGAGGTTTTACCTCTTTTTAATCTCTGGGCACTAGAAACAATGCTGTGATGA
>NW_006361943.1:0-706 GCF_000327345.1 Myotis davidii
TGTTTCAAATGGCTTTTATTTGTGCCAAAACTAAATCGCAAACTGCTTACTGACACGATAGGTAGTGTTGCTCCTTGGGAGACTTGACTGGAGAGAGAATTTAGGGAAGTCGGGTGGAGAGATTTTGTGTAGAGATATTTTCACTTGGTGAGGATGTGAAGGACAGAGCTTTTCAGTCTGGGATCCCTAATATTCAACACCAGGCCTGCTACTAGTTCTTATAGGGATCTTTTATTTTCTTTTCTTTCCCAGAAGGTAGAGCACATGCTATGAAATACTCTGCCAGACATGTAAAGGAGGCAAACTACAGAACATAGCAAGTGTTTTTATAAGGAGAAAAGTGATGTTCATACAGAACGCTTAGAGGGCATCAGGGCCCTGTCTTCTGAAGTGATTCTAAAATGGAATTACTAAACAGAAGTATTTGGAAGAGATAATCCTAAATCCATTTTGGGTTTCACACTGGTTCTTCTCTCCTTTGTTAACTGAATTCTACATCATGTGAGACTAGATTTCAGAAACAGAGCCAGCTTGCCAACCCCAAAGATTCCTGGTACTCTCAAAAGCAGGATATGATAGAAAAGGGCACAAATTGGTTTTTGGGTGTGGTGGGGGAGAGAAAGGACACAACTCACAAAAGTGACAAGAGCTACAGTAAGAAAGATTACCAACAAACCTGAAGTTATTAGTTTTGGAAATGGAGGTG
>NW_006361944.1:0-706 GCF_000327345.1 Myotis davidii
CATGTTGTTTAAGTTATTTCAGAGTACAGAAAAAAAGTGATGGAAAGCACCATTTTACTTAATGAGAGGGGTAAACCTGGGTACCAAAACGTAGCAATATTAGTTATGCTACATAACCTTCAATATTGGACCTCTATGTCCTGTTTTCTCTCATGTGAGACTTTTCTGGACAACATGAACGGGCCCCTATGTCCTCTGGCTTCCGCTTGGATTTGGAAATGGAGAGCCCTGGCAAGAATTGGAGAAAGAAAGAGACTAAAGTTTGGGTATTTATTCCCCTGGCTCATTCCTGTGTGTAGGTTCCATAGTCTGGCTCTCCCTCTTCTGAAAGTCCTTTCCGTCCAAGGGGGCTGCCTTTGTTACCAGCCTGGGTTTTGTACTTTGTGATCTCCTAAGCCTTATTGACAGCTTTGTAAATAGTCCACTTGTAAATATCCCTCCCTAAGTGACTTGAGTGCGCCATCTGCTTTCCGTAGACCCTTTCTGATACAGTAGATAACTTTAGGATCTTGCGTTTGTAGAAAGTATGAAATTAAAAGATGTACTACTTTTGGCTACTAAGAAAATATACAGTACAGAAAAACATTAATTGCAAAGTTAAGAAAAACAGAAAACATTAACGTTTAAATGTATAATACACAGGGTTTATGTAGTGTTTGATTTTCTGCCGTTTACAGCGGTTCTCAACCTATGGGTTGCGACCCCT
>NW_006361945.1:0-706 GCF_000327345.1 Myotis davidii
GTGATTTGCATGGGACTTTGGGAATCCATTTACTAGACTCAGTGCAATGTAGGTATTTACTCATGAAAAATAAAAACACATTTGTCCTGTTAATGTATTATGCTACATCTGTCAACATCATCACTGGTTTCAGGTCTGGGCTTGAAATGTGAATTCTGGTTCTCATGCATGCACCCAGGTAATTTATGGGAAAATAGGTGTATCAGGTGGGTCTAGGAGTGACTTTTTATTTGAGACATAAAAAAACTGACACACAAACTCAAAAGTACTTAGAAAATGTTGTATCATCTTGAAAATAGGAATATGGAAGTGAGAAGCTAGCACATAAACAAACAGGCAAAAGGGAGGAATGAATGAAAATATATATCTACATGATATTTAACATGGAGGCTATTCATGACAGAGTCTTAGGTTAGCTTCAAATCTACATAAGTTACCTTATTGGTAACTTATCAGGTATCCCCTCTTTCTCCTTAGCATCAATCAGGTCTAAAACTTCCCAAAATGCCTGTATCATATATTTTTAATATATCTATAGTCTTATTTCTAGATGGTCAATGAATGTTCCTTCTTAACAGAAGCTTTCTTTGACTTTCTAATAATCAACTTCTGATTAGCGGAAACTATGAGGGCATGGGCATGTATTTTAGATCTAAAAATAATCTGAGGAGCTCATTTGCTCTGGGTATCTGCTTTGGAGAGGTAA
>NW_006361946.1:0-706 GCF_000327345.1 Myotis davidii
GAATCAATCAATGAATGCATAAGTAAGTGGAACGACAAATTGATATTTTTTCACACACACCCCCCACTCATCTCTCTCTAAAAGCAATTTTTTTAAAAAAATATTAATACTTGTTGCCATTGTCACATCAGTGACAAAATATCAGCCATGTGTTTGACATTTTGGTGGATAAGACTAGCATTAGGGTTTCAATGGCATCTGAGCATCAAATTGTGCTGCCACTTCTGCTGTTGAAGACCCTGGCTTCCAGTTTACAGGAACTTAGAGAATGTGGCATTCTCTTATTATGAGTTGGCATCTGCACCTCTGAAAAATAGTCCCACCATGCTGGATCTCCTTCCTGGGTATTCGCCAAAGTTATTTCGAATGAACATGTTAAGGGGTGATTTTTTTCTTCTATTAACAGCCTTGCTTTTAAAGTCACAGACTAAAAATAATTATATAAATAATGAGCCCTTTCCTCTAGCAATGTATTACCAGATAATATGTATTACTGATACTATAAATAAACCACTTGGCCTTACTATATTGACATAAAGTTAGCAAATAACCCATCATTCAGCACCAATCTTTCCCTTTTTTTCTTCCACTTTTTTCCCATTATCTGTAATACACTCAAACACAATTTTCCAAGAATTGTATGAAAAGAAACACAATAGGAGGATTTGTTAAGTGTAATTGAAATAGCAGTAGTGGTACAGGAACT
>NW_006361947.1:0-706 GCF_000327345.1 Myotis davidii
TGCATATTAGGCTTTTATATATATAGATGTGTGAAGGTTATGTGTGAATATACCTTTTAAGGCATGACATAACTATTATCATTTATAGAACTTAACATTACAGTATAAAGAATTTTTAGATTGGAATCCTTGTGAGTTATACTGGAAAACCCCAATATATAAAGCATAAAGGTACTGTTATTTTATTTATGTGATACCTATTATTTCTAAGAGGCACTTCAAATAATCAGACCAAAGGGGAAGTAGTCATAGTAACAGGATCTAAGTCCTGGGAGCTTGTTCTAATAACATCACAAATAATGAAAAACATTATTATAGCCTTGGAAGAGGGTCTGTACCAGAGTGAAGCTCTTGAACTCATAGCTATTAAGGTAGATTTATTGTTTTAATAATCCAGGTCTTCTTACTTCCCAGTAATCGTATCCCCTCCCATGTCACTGCCACAAACAGATGGCCGCCCCTCCTCTTGACTCATTCTTCATGCAACTGGTCTTGGCCAGTAGAATGAAGAGGAAGTGATGTACGCCAGCTCCCAGACCAGGGCTCATGACTCCTGGCATGTTTCTGCTTGTGCTTGAGAAAAGTGGTTCTCAGCTGGAGGCACTTTTGCCCCCAGAGGACTTGGCAATATCTGGAAACAAGATGAGTTGTCACAACTTGGATGATTCTACAGGCATCTAGTCAAGAGAGGCCAGGGATGTTGCTG
>NW_006361948.1:0-706 GCF_000327345.1 Myotis davidii
ACTCTATAGCATTAGATCCCTACATACACAATTATTCATCCTGCAGTGTTTTGGGGCATATAGATTAGAACATAATATGACTGGAGCAGATTAACACCATCTCTGTCCATTTCTAATTCAATAAAGGAATCGTTTACATGAAACTAATATGCAATAAGTTCTCATTGTTGATGAAAATACGGAAGTATTTTCCTACATGCCACACCTTACCTGCTTTGAGTAGCCCCCATAGATGACAATGCTGCCCTGGGGAGTGACAGACATTTGGCAGCCAGATCTGGGTGTGGGCCCAGTCCCCGATGGGGACAGCTTGCTCCACGTGAATGTGTCCAGGTCAAAGGCATACACGTCATTGTAATAGATGTAATCTCTGGTTATAACAGAATCACACAAACAAAAAGGCAGGGACATTAAAAAGCAAACCTAATTTAAATTAAAGATAAGTTTTCCAGCATTTGTACTGTAACCAGTTTAATTAAAATTTAAGTTCATGATAGGACTAGAAGCATATGCGAGTTTGCATTTGAAAATAAAAATGCTAGACCATAGAAGCACAGTGATTTCCCTGAATCTGAAAGCCTTTATAATCTGAAAGTTATACCATATCTCCTTACATAGTTTATAAAATCACAATCTTACAGCCCTGGCTGGGTGGCTCAGTTAGTTGGAGGGTACAAGTCGTGGTATATTCTACATTGGAACACTC
>NW_006361949.1:0-706 GCF_000327345.1 Myotis davidii
AATTTTACCATAGGCTAATGGATATAAACAAGACTCGCGTTCCTCATCAATGATTTAACAAAATGACATTGAATGAAACACATACTTCAAGGATCTGTTGTAATGCACCCCATTCTTCCTGGTACCTCTGTGGATCTCCCTGGGCTCCGCCTGCTCATATGGACCCTACGGGGATGCTCTTGGTGGGGCAAATGGACCTTGACCTCCTTGGGAGCCAGGTCTGTGCAAATTTGCACTGAGTGTGACCTGAGACCAAGCTCTAACAGCCTCCTTTCCTATGAGTGGCAGGAAAGGAGGCCAGGCTCACCTGCCAGGTGCCGGATGGTCTTCTTACAATATTCTTCCGCCAGTGGGACCGTCTTCATCATGTCTCTCCCCCACTGCTCCAGCGGCTTGCCTTGTATGGCGTAAGATGCAAACAGGGCTGTGCATAGGGCCCCAAGGAAGCCTGGAGGGCGGAGGGGAGAGAACAACAGTGGCACCTGAGCCATTACCCTGCTCTGGGCTGCTGGATGTGTGTTAACAGAGGCAGGACCATGGGCAGTTGCTTCATGCATTTTGAGCTTTTTGAGCTTTTGTTTCCTCTCTGCACAAAAAGGCACAGTACCCATCTTTCAAGGGCTTGTGGGGACAGATGAGTCTAATCACAAACGAGTGCTTGCCAGCTCATAGTAATGGCCACACCAAGACTGTGCCCATCAGAGGA
>NW_006361950.1:0-706 GCF_000327345.1 Myotis davidii
TTGATGCTCAACCTCTGAGCCACACTGGCCGGGTTCTAAGTTCTTTTTTTTTTAAGTGTAGAAACTTGCAACCATTTTACATTTGAGTGGGGGAATTGGGACAGGCTCCCATAAACCTTGTGCAAAGTAGGAACTATCATTAGAAGGCTCAGCGTAGGTGGTTTTGATATTCGGGAGTCAGTGTCGTGTTTACTTTGTAAACTTGGTCACAGTTGATAAAAAGTGAAGCAATGAGACCTGGCCAGGTGGCTCCGTTGTAACATCGTCCTGTAAGCGAAAAGGTGTTGGAGTTGATTGCTGGTTGGGGCACATACATGAGTTTCGGGTTTAATCCCCAGTCGGGCACATGTGAGAGGCAACCAATCGATGTTTCTCCCTCTCTCCCTCAAAATTATTAAAATCATATCCTTGTGTGAGGAAATGAGACACATTTGTGATGCATTTATCAAGGAGCCACTTAGCGTTGAGGTGCAGTTTGAAATGGGTAACTGAGTCTGTGTGTGTGGGTGAAACCCAAGATCAGAGGTGAATGTGTACTTCGTCTGTAACAGGGTGATGGAGCCTTAGCAATGGAAGGGACTGGTTACCTGTGGAAAGTGGCGGATTGACTAGTTGGTAGTAAGAGAAATCAGAAACTTTTCCACTCCCGTTCCAAGGTGACATTTTAGTTCACACTTCCTTTAAAAAGGGAAACATCCAAATTCCA
>NW_006361951.1:0-705 GCF_000327345.1 Myotis davidii
GGGATTGAGCTTGCAACCTGGGCATATGCCCTGGCTGGGAATTGAACTGTGACGTTCTGGTTTAGGGGTCAGTGCTCAGTCACTGAGCCATACCAGCTAGGCTTAGGAGAGGATTTTTGAGTTTCGAGAACCCACATCTTTTACAGTGGGGTAAGTATGCCTGCCATTTGCTCCAAGAAGACATCGTGTTTATCATACTAGACAGAGAAGCATGAGTGCCCTCTGCTCTGGAAAAAGACATGCCTCTATGTTCCGAGGTTACTGGCTATACAAACATCCTTAAGAAGATCCTCCAGAAGAAAGACCATTAATGCCTCTACTTAGAATACATGTAGAAGTGTAAGAGACCTGGAGAATTGTCTTAGAACAGGAGTGGACCACTGAACCTCCTCTTGTCATCTTCTTGACTTCCCTTTCAATCTGATACTCCTGGTGCTTCAATACGCTCATTGTACCTTGAGGTAGATGAAATGAAATGAAACTTCATTAATTTTGGTTGATGTAATGCTATGTAGTATTTTCCCTGTTTTGTAAAGCTTCTTAATTAGAGGTGAGATGAATTAGTTATGTCAGAGAACAAACATGAGTAAGGGAAGAGATGGAGAATTTGTTTTGGAGGGCAAACTTATTATTCTCTTGTCTTGATGCTTTGTGAACCTGTAGCAACTTCAGTTTCTGAGCTTGCTCACTTAAATTATACTTAAA
>NW_006361952.1:0-706 GCF_000327345.1 Myotis davidii
TAGCTGAACAGAAGTTCTATCACTAAGGATATAAAGAAGAAGCCATGCCAGACTGGTAGGAGGAGAAGAAATGAGCTGATCCCACACCCACGTATGGCGATTGCAAATTAGGAGGGATATCTCAGCTGCAGAGGTCACCAGTGCTGGGTGAACCCCCACAACATCTGGATGTGAAAATAAATGGAGATTCCATCAGTCTGGGTGAAACGGGGCTGCTAGAAACCCAGGCATCCTGCACACAGACCCACTCACTCACAGGCCCTCACCCTAAACTCTAGCAAAGGGACAGAAGCTTCAAAGGTGCCAGGGATATACAAGGAGAAACTGAATTGCATGGCTTCAGGGGGAAGGCTGGAGCGCCAGCACCATTATTCCCGTGTTGAACCCTCCTTCCACATGGCCTGTAGGTGTACATAGACTCCACACCCGAGTCTGCATTAATCTGGTGAACACCACTCACCCCACTCTGGTAACTTCCTGAGACGCTGCCCCACCCAATAAGCCTGCTGCCCAAGACTCTTTCAGTAGATACGCCTTAGGGGCTGCCTGCAGGGGACAATTGATCTCTGGGTACACTGTACCTTTTGCTGACCAGACCCAGGCCCAATGCTGGTGGCAGCCAGCCTCAGACAGCATGGTGCCCTCTCACAAGTGTCACCCTGCCCAGCACAGGAAGCTACCAATAGCAGATCACTTTGTAGCTCCT
>NW_006361953.1:0-706 GCF_000327345.1 Myotis davidii
AAGTTGTTCTATTTTTTCTTCCATGAATGCTACACTGTCTTTACTCTTTCTTCTTAGTTCTCCTCTAATATTATCTTTGAACTCAGAGGCTAGGAGAGGAGTATTGGTTTTGCTAAAATACCAACCCTCAGAAAGCCAGGGCAAGGATGTGTCTGAATCTCTCTAAACTTAAAACATAATGTATTCGGAAACATTTGTCTCTTAATAACAATTCTCACATTTAATAATAAGTACAATTCTGTTACACATTTTGATTTTCAGGGCTGCATCAGAATGGAGGAGATTAATAGGCTGGAGACTAACTGTTCAGATTTAACAAGGCCACTTCTCTATGCATAAGTTTTCAATTTGTTATTGAATTTAGCCTTATCATCAGAAGGTCTACAAACTGTTTTTATTCTCAGCGATTCTGACACCAAATGTGTGGATTTCTTTCTCATGCCAACAATTGATTCTCCAACTCTGGTCACCAAGTGGGTGTCCTACAATTTAATTCAATACTGACACTAACTGCCTGGTGCTAGCATAGACCCAAGGGTTAAGGGCTCAGTTGCACAAAACTGCTTCCCTACTTCAACTGCCAGTTGCAAGTCCCAGGTAGTCATCTGTACCTCTTATCAACCAGCTATAAAATGAGGGTTCCCTAGCCTCTTCCTCAAGTTCACTAATTTGTTCTCATTGTTTATAGAATGCAGGAAAACACTTA
>NW_006361954.1:0-706 GCF_000327345.1 Myotis davidii
AGAGGAGATTGAAGTGGATGTTGAAAGCACAGAGTTCTCCCATGGAGAAGTGGACAATATCAGTACCACCAGCATCAGTGACATTGATGACCACAGCAGCCTGCAGAGTATTGGGAGTGACGAGGGTTACTCCAGTGCCAGTGTCAAACTTTCGTTCACTTCCTAGAACCCAGCATGACATAACAGTGCAGGGCAAAATACTCACTGGGCCAATTCAATCCAAACAATCTCTTAAATTGGGTTCATGATGCAGTCTCCTTTAAAACTAACCTAAACAAATCATACTTGAACAAAAGGGTCAGAAGACCTCTATTTAAGCAAATACTTAGCAAAATGTGGGGCAGAGCCTCCCCAGCAGAACAAATATTCATTAATATTCATTTTTGAAAATCACAATTTCTAATGGCAGCAGAAAACTTGTGTGAAATTTTCTTGACTTGATTTAGTTGATTTGAAAGGACATTGGAAATTCCATCCTCTTTTTTTCTTTCCTAGGTTGCCCATAGTGTAGACACATTTAAGGATGGTATTCTGAACCCTTCCTGAGCTTTATGATCCTAAAAACAAAATCAGATCTATAATAATGGCAAGACAAGATAATCAGGCATTAATCTTGGATAGCTACACAGCTATTAAAACTTAGCCTGGGCTAGCTTATCATGAAGCCTGTGGATGATCAATTCTTTAATTAAAAAAAATAAAAAAA
>NW_006361955.1:0-706 GCF_000327345.1 Myotis davidii
GAAGTGCGATCACTGGGTCAAATGGCAGTCACATCTGCCTTTGACTCTGACTTCAGCTGGGTAAGAGCCTCCTCTTTTAAGGACTCATACGACTAGATTGCATTCACCTGGATAAGACAGGACAATTACCCCATCTCAAGGTCTCTAACTTTCACATCTGCAAAGTCTCTTTTGACAAGGTAAGGTAAGGAATTTAAGGTAACATCCATAAGTTCTGGGGAGTAGGATATCTATTAGGAACCATTAGGATATCTTTGAGGGCTTTTATTATGCCTATCAGAGATGGTAAATGTGGAAATGGAGAAGAAAGAACATACAGTATTCAACTGCCTTTGAGAAGCAGTCTGAGTGCTTCTGGTAGCCTCTACCTACCTACTGAATTAGGTCCCCAACCCACTATTATATATGATGATCACCTAAATGAGGCCATCCTATAGGAATTAAGACACCCCACTCTTCAATTCAGGCCTGTCTTGAATTTGTTTCTTAGCTCCCCTCTTGCTTAGTCCTACTTATTATCACTTTTCAAGGTCAAAAACATTCAGACCAACTCAGGTCTTTGCTTATGCATAATTTCATGATGGCTTTGTAGGCAGAATTGTATCTGCTCTAGTACAAATGGTTGTAAATGCACAGCAATCAATTAATCAGAACACTCACTGTGTGATCTTAGTCTATCTATAATAACAAAAGCATAATATGCTAA
>NW_006361956.1:0-706 GCF_000327345.1 Myotis davidii
ACAGAGCTCAGGGTCCAGTAGTTTGTGGAGAAGGTGAAGCATGTTCTGAAGCTCATGTTGTTCAGGGAGGAAAGCAAAAAGCCAAGACTCAGGCTCAAGGAGCAGTCTGCCTTGCCTTATTTTTAATTAAATAAATACTTGTTGAGTAAATATGTATACGGTACCAATATTCAAAGATGACTTAGGTACTTAGGTGCAGCTCCTATAGTCTGGGAGTTTTTGGTAACTAAGAGAGAATGTATAAATACAGGGTGGGAAAAATTAGATTTACAGTTGTGAGTACACAAAACGGAGGATATTCTTATATTATTATTGTTTACTAATGACTGTATTATTTGTATTATAACTTTAAACCTACTTTTGCCCACTCCTCTATGGGATAGTAGGAATTTAAAGACAATATCAAGATTGGCTAGGTTGGTTCTTGCCAACTATGATTTAACAATTAATTTATTTCCAGGTATAAAAGACTAGAAAGATTCATACGTAGATTTTTCACAATAGACTTATGCACTTTGCATTGCCTTCCCTAGGGATCAGTCCTCTAATTTTTTGAATGTGCCAAACTATAAAAAATGGGAAAATGTCCTGGTGGTAAGCCTCTCACTGTAGCCCCTTATTTTATGCTAAGTAGGCAAGAGACAAGCATATCTGCATAGGAAGTCAGCAGTGGCTACAAGATAAGCAAAGGAAATGTTTCATATTA
>NW_006361957.1:0-706 GCF_000327345.1 Myotis davidii
CTGCTGAATAAATAATTCATCATATGGGTATGCCATATTTCATATATCCACTCTACAGTTTATGGATATGGGGTTGTTTTCACTTTTTTTGCCCATAATGAACAATGCTGCTATGGTTATTCATGTATAGGTTTTTGTGTGGGCATACATTTTCAATTCTCTTGGGTATATACCTAGGAGTGAACCTGCTGGGTCATATGGGAACTCTATGTTTAACATTTGAGCAACTGCCAAATTTTTTTCCAAAGCAGCTGCAGCATTTTACATTCTGACCAATAATGTATGAGGGTTCCAGTTTCTTCACATATTTGTCAACACTTTTTATTATCTGCCTGGATTTTACAACCCTAGTGCATATGAAGTAATATATCATTTGTTGACTTGAAGGTGTTTAAGTAATCTCATTAACCACTTCTAAAGCTTTCTTGTGTTATTCAACTACAGGTTTCATTTTACTATCTTATGAGCTAAGTAAAGCTTAAGTAAGGGATAAAGGTATTCACATGTATTGTTTTTAAAGGTACTTTTTTAGCATTAATTTATATACTTAATATTTATTTTGAACACTGTGACAATATTGGTTTAGTGTTTCTCAAGGTTAATTGTGCAGCAAAAGCTTGGGCAGCTTATTAAAATGCAAATTCCTGCATCATACCTAAGAAATTCTGATTAATGTACACCCAAAACTAATACAAAATAATATTGA
>NW_006361958.1:0-706 GCF_000327345.1 Myotis davidii
AAGTCTACTCAGAGTCAGTGTGCATTGGAGTAAGCTTGATCTGGAAAGGGTTCCTCAAATTGGATTATTTCAACTTAGTTACATTAAGCATGATACTATTTTTTTGAAATATCAACTGTGCTGGCCCCAAAATGGAAAGGCTACCACAGCTCAGTGACCTCAGGGCTGTGACTTTTAAGGCATTTTGAGTGATCCTTCTCTAGGGTAAGTATATTGAGTCTAGAAATATTTTAAAAAGAGATAAAAAGGCAAAAAATTACATTGAAACTCTCAAAGGGAAAAATAAAGATTCCATTTAAAGGATAAAATTGAATTAATTATTACCTAAATATGTGTTATGTATTTTTTGCTTAATGGACATTTGATGTCTACTCTGATATACAACTGTGGTTGAGGATGAATAGGAAAAAAGTCTCCTTATTCACATCACAAGAATTTTGTCAATATTCTTTGTTATTTCAGAGCCACCCTTGCAATCTTTTTAAATATGAAGTACCGGTAATTGGGGTATTTATTCTCACACCTGGAAGGAGACTGAATGTGAGTAATTGGTCTTGCGCTGAAACAACTGAAATCTAAGTTCTATAAAAGGAATGTTCCAACAATAAGTGAGCTTAATAACATACTTACTTTGAAGCACATATTCCCAAGGGTGCTTGGGGTATTGCTGACGTATGGAACAGGAAGAACTTGTTAAAATGCTGCC
>NW_006361959.1:0-706 GCF_000327345.1 Myotis davidii
ACCAGAGTTCTATGGAAAAGAACACAGACAGACTCTCAGCTCACATTTTATAAAAATCCACAGTGACTCTTTTGCTAACATCAGGTCATTTTTCTCTAAACAGGAAGTGAAGGGGTCTCATTTACTCCTATGGTTCCTGTGACATCTGCCTCCACAGTAGGAATTTCCCTTTAAGAGAAACTACTGTTGGTCTATTTCAAAATACCTTACGAGAGCTGGTATATGAGCCTGAGAGGCAACAACCTAACAGTCAACATTATCCTAAAAGCATGATGTAAAAACGTAAGTTAGATCATGTCATTTTTCTGCACACATCTCTCCAGTGACTTCCCATACACTCAGCGTAGAAGGTAAAATTCATATAAAGACCTAAAAGGCCTCGTGCCATGCACACCACCACGTCTCTGAGCTGACACCTCCTGTCCCCTCTGCTCTGTGCACATCAGCCTGTGCTGGTGCTGACATCAGACACAACCCTGCCTCTGGGCCTCCCATTGGTTTATTCCTTCTTCTAGAATGTTCTCCCTCACATAGCTACATGGTTTGCTCTCTTACTTTCTTTTAGATTTTTTTTTTTATCAAATTTGACCTTCTCAGTGATACTATTTCTGACCGCTACCTTCCAAATTACAAACTTTCACCTCCCCTCACCTGTATTCCTATCCCCCTGACCGAGTCTGTCTTTCTCCATAACATGTATTACCAA
>NW_006361960.1:0-706 GCF_000327345.1 Myotis davidii
TAGTTTGAGGACCCCTGGTTGAGAACCACTGTTCTATATTTAACTGGATCTCTAGATTGTTGCCTATTTAAAGAAAAAGTCAACACTTTTTTTGCTTTTCCTACTGCAAAGATATATTTTAACTTGAAATACATGTTTTTCTCCAAATAATCTGTTCTTATTCTAGAAAGACTTTAAGAGGACAAAAACTCATGTCACTATTCAAACAAATATACCACTTATATGTTTAGCATAAGTAAGTATCTCAAAATACTTTTCCCAATGAGATCATATATAACTCCAAACCCTGGTCTGCTTCTCACTGGATACTTTGCTCAGATAATATATTACATTTGTCTAAGTCACGCCCCCACTATCACCCCACTACCACCTCTCTGACATTATCTAAAAGGTCTTGGAGTGCAACAGGACCTCTCCGTGCATCTGCTAGATGTGAGCTCTAGGAGGGTTAGTGACTTTACAGTCAAATTCATCACTGTTTTCCTGGAGACCAGTGTGTCTGACACAAGTGAGAGCTTAGTGATGGAATGACTAAAAATGGCCATAGGATGAAATTGTCTTGGTAGTCCTCGACATGAGGGACCTTTCACTGATAAACAACAGGTTGTAGCATGAAAAGCATAAACTCTAGATGAAAAGAACATGCTCTCATATCTTGTGTTGACCCCTTACCACCTCTGAGACACAACTGTAACTCATATTTCAA
>NW_006361961.1:0-706 GCF_000327345.1 Myotis davidii
TTAAGTGTTCTCGCCACTAAAATAAAAAGCAACTGTGAGGTGATGAATGTGTTAACTTGACTGATAAATATTTCATCATGTACACGTATACCAAATCATCATGTTGTACACTGTAGTATATACAATTTTATCTGCCAAATATCCCTCAATAGAACTGGAAAAAATTGTATCTCAATGTAGTTAGGTTTTAAAAATAATTCCAGAGCCTCACTTATTTTGGTGTTGACCTGATAAAAATAACAAACATCTCAATAGCAATATACAGTAAAACACACATGTCACCCTCACGGTCTCCTGCTCTAGAAAGTGTGAGATAGATATCTTATTCCATTTTATAGAGAGTTTGTCTGCTTTTATAGATTCATACCTTCTTACAATAATAGTAAAAGAAAAGGTACTTTGGTGAAAGGGTTAATTTGGAGACCTGTGTGAGGTCCCTAAATGCTTGAGATCTTGTCTCATATAATTTGGGTCTGGGCTTTTAAACTTAGATTTGTGAATTCTTGTTGGACTTGCATTTTTGAACTACGAATTCTATCTTCTGGCTCCTTAGAGTATTGTTAAATGTTTTAAATCTCCACTGTATTTTCACAACTTTTGAGCCTTGGTCTCTGCCATTTAATTGAAAGAAACTAAGTTGAGACCTGCCTCTATTGACTGAACTGGAGGTACTTCACCCCTAAATAGCTAAAAACTGTGAAGCCAA
>NW_006361962.1:0-706 GCF_000327345.1 Myotis davidii
ACATATCCTCGGGTGAGGATTAAAAAAAGAGAAATATCCTTGAATTGAAAATGCACATCAGTAATGTGTTTCTTTTGAATGTATCGATCAATATGTTCATTTTGGTTTGTATATTTATTCCCAAGTGGTCCATTTTCTTTCAGAGCACTTCAAATTACCATGCAAGGAGATTTGGAGTTCGTGCAGCCATGCCAGGATTTATTGCTAAAAGGCTCTGCCCACAACTTATTATAGTGCCTCCAAACTTTGACAAATACCGAGCTGTGAGTAAAGAGGTAAGTCTAATGTCTCACCCCTCCCTACTTAGGCATAGCCTTCACTGACTTCCTGTCCCCTATGAAGTCAAGTCCACATGCCTTCACACATCAGAATTTTGCCTTAGTTTATGCCTTTAGTCTCACCTCCTACCACTTATTCAATCTATATATTAAATAACTGAGCCTTATATGGTATCCAGAATACACCCTTCTATTTCCCAATTCTTTCTTTTTTTACATGTTTTTTAATCTGCTTAGAAAACTCTTATGTCCCCAGAAAACTTTTAATTGCTCTAATAATAACCTAAATTAACTTTAGCTTTTTCCCCCGCTTAATCTGCACTGTACATTTTCTTCTGGAATCACCTAATACTTATAATTTACAAAATCTACTCAAGTCATTAATTTCAACCTCTTTTCTGAATAATTTTTTATCAGTGTTTTTATTT
>NW_006361963.1:0-706 GCF_000327345.1 Myotis davidii
TTGTGCATGTGTGCTAATGCAAATGTAGGTGCTAGGAGTGAGCGAGGACCATGGTAAGGGGGAGACTGAGAGAAATAAATAAATAAATAAGGCCTTGATAAGTTAAAATACATGGAAACTGACTTTCAGTTTTGTATATTGACACTCTGGATGAATATTTACTAGAGATCATGCAGCAGCTTGTTATACCTACTGACATTCTTAAAACTTGTAACTCTGTGTGATTTAAGGCCCTGGAACATTGGGAAACCACAGTAAATATTTTGGGGGATGTGTTTATTTAACTTTTAAAACTTTGTAACTAATATTCCAAAAAACAACTTTCAATTTTTTTATATTCCAGTAAAATAAATGATATCTCATCTTTATACTTATCCTAAAAGCTTTTATAAGTAATATTTATCTCAGTGCTAAAGTGATGTATACAAATAATTCCATTAAGTTGGCCTAGATGTCATTTTAAAAGTGTGTATTAAAAACTGCTGACTACCATGAAGCATGAAATATTAGTGTTGGTGTCTAAATACTTTTGAGATATCAAGTATATTTCAAATATGTGGGAAGGGAATGAATTTCAAAGCGTTCCTCTAGATAAATATTTGGCTCTCTTGCAAATTTTGGAGAGGTGATATAATAGCTCTCAGTTATAATAGCTCTTAGTAGTAGCTATGTGCTGTGTGTTAAGGTACTTTAGTACTTTAACAAA
>NW_006361964.1:0-706 GCF_000327345.1 Myotis davidii
AGCGAGGGGATGCTGGGCTCTGCAATGTGAGAAAGCAAAGGCTGGTGTCGGTTCTGCTTCTCATGCGTGTGTCGACCTTTCAGGCCTGTGATGGAAGTGCCCACCCTCAAACCGCTCTCTGAAGACCAGGCCCGTTTCTACTTCCAGGATCTGATCAAAGGCATTGAGTACTGTAAGTGGGGCCTGTGAGAGGAGCCTCTCCCAGGGGTGGGCAGGAAATGGGGAGTTTCTTATTTTCCTCCTAGAGCTCAAGGAGGTGGGCGGGAAACAGAATTGTCTGAGGTGCAGAGCCAGGGGAAGCTGCAGAGAACCCGCCAGTGGCCATGCTGCTGGCAGCAGAAAGTCTATTCCTGCCACCCAGGAAAATCAGGAGCAATGGCAAGAGTGTCCTGGTAGGGGCTCTACTTCTATTGTCCCTTATGCTCCACAACCCTGAGAGGGGGATCCAGTTTATCTCCTGGGACCTTTGTTTTCTCATCTGTAAAATGGGAATAAAGTGTCTCTCATCAGGGCTGCCAGCAGCCAGTGCACATCAGTAGTTCTGATTGGCCGGTGTTTTCTGATTCTGGTTGTTAAACATTTTGACTCTTACCCATGCCTGTCACATTAGGACTGTGTAAGCGGGAAGTAGTTAACACAGGGCTAGGCCCCAGACTGGACATTCAACATAGGAAGCTGCTCCTCCTATCCCCATGTCATCATCGTC
>NW_006361965.1:0-706 GCF_000327345.1 Myotis davidii
TTGTTGTCTGCCAAGGAGAGACAGATGGAAATGCAAGCACCCACTTTAAGGGCCAACATACTCACCTTGGCTCCAGCAGAGGGAGAGCAGAGTAGGTTAGAGCTGTGTGAACAGAATCCAGGGTTGAGGGCTCTGGAGTTAGAGCTCAGAAGTCAACCACCCAGGTCTCCTCTGTTGTGTCATTCCCTCATACTGTAGGGGACATTTTTCTTAGGTAGGCCTTTATCATCCAGGAAGCTTTTGCCTGGTGGGGAAGCATTAGCCCCACCTTATTTGAGAACCTCTCACCCCACCCTGTAGAGTCTAACCGGTGATGTTGTCAATAGCCTGAGGATAATTAAGACTGAGAATAATGATCAGACTGAAGGCAGTGACAGTTGTCTGAAGTCTTTGAGACTTTTCCTGATCTCCTTTTGGGATTGTGGATAGGAAAAGCATACTACAGTACACATCTTGGTCCTATCCAAAGGCATTCAGCCCCAGCAGAGGGAGCAACAAGCCACGGATTGCCAATAGCCCAAAATGTACTCAGAGCCAGTCACAAACAGCACATGTCACTTTCCTGCACCAGAGACTGGGAGTCATAGAAGATCTACCTAATATATAGACCAATCCCCAAAAATGAGCCAAAATGGGGAGAGAGAAAAAAAATTCCCAAAAGAAAGAAGAAAGGACAAGAGAATTCTGCAGAAGAAGAGCTAAATGA
>NW_006361966.1:0-706 GCF_000327345.1 Myotis davidii
AAAAAAAAATCAAATCCAGGCCTCTCAATTCTACGTCCAGTGTTGAGCACACAGCACTGATTCACCAAATATTGACTTAGCTCCTCTCTGCACGTGCTCTCCTCAGACCTCAGGATGCCGTTCTCCCAGAGGGATTACTTTTCAGTGGGAGAAACTGCTGGTGGGGATCAAGTGAACTCGGGTATTTTTAATTACATTTTGTGATAAATGATATAATGGAAATGGAAAGCGTGTGGTGAGTAAGGCCTAGGTGAAGCTCCTTTTAGTAGTGGAGCCAGGGAAGGCTTCTCAGGGCTTGTGGCACTGCACTGAGCCGTAAAGGGTGTGAAGATGAGGAGGAAGGACCTTACACGCAGAAGGGAAAACAAAGTCCTGGAGGTTTAAAAAGCAAACACCTCCCCCTGTTTGCAGAACAAAAAGGAGGCCAGTGTCCTGGGCTGTGGAACCAGAGGGAGAAGGGCACGAGTGAAATCTATAGATGTGGGAGCTGGGCCAGAAGATATAAAATCATAAAAGGAGCTTGAATTTTGTTCTAAGTGACATAGGAATTCATTTGAGGAGTTATTAGAAAATACCTATCTAATTGACAATGTTAAGTGGAAAATTTGCTTGGCAAATACTTAGATGCGGGCATGAGTTACTTAAATTGGTAGCAGAACTTACACTTGGACAGGCATAGTTTTGAGAGTGGAAGGAGGCATTACTA
>NW_006361967.1:0-706 GCF_000327345.1 Myotis davidii
CACACACACACACACACAGCCCCAAAGCCTGGAGAAGCGGAGCAATAGTTGCCTTAGGCAGAGATGCTTTATTTATCTCAAAATCATCCCCCAGAGGAAATTTTTGTTTAACACTCTAAGTTTAAGTAATCATGAAAACATGCCCAAAAGGCTTCGTTGGAAATCCTTCGGTCAAGCAGGCCAGCTGGTTCCCAAGGCTCCTTGGGTGGCCTGACGCCATCACTGTTCTTAAAGCCTTCCGGGACTTCAGGAAGAACCTCCAACTCCAGAACCTCTCGTTTTACAGATGGGAAGATTGACGCTTAGACCAGACAAGGGTCTGCCTCAAGTCCTCCAGCATCAGTGGCAGAGCTGGGACTGAGGTCCAGGGCCCACCCCCACCCCCATCCCGTCTGCTCCTCTTTCTTCCCACGGCTCACTGCCATCCTACCACCAAGGCTGTGCCTGTGAGGGGGAGCTGGGCGCCACCTCTAGACACCAGACAGCGTAGCTGAGGCATGACGACCTGACCTGGCTCTTCACCTGGAAATCCACCTGACAGCACAGAGCCCAGGCACATCTGGGCCTCAGGGCCAACCATCACATCACCTCCCCTGGGCCAAGTCTGCCGAAGCCCTGGGCTTCCTGCCCTGGACCAAAGAGAACCTCCACGTGCCTTTGCCTCGGGTCTACATGACGTCCATCAGCCTGGCAACTGAGATTCCTT
>NW_006361968.1:0-706 GCF_000327345.1 Myotis davidii
CCTGATTTCACAGTGACACCAATGCATATTTCAAATCTCTTCCTTCTCAAATAGAACCAATAAGCTATATTAAAGAACAGAACTTGGTAAACCATACTACAAAACTAAAACCAAAACAAAACAAGAAACACCCACACAGACATTTTAGTATCTAACTTTTTCTAGTTCAAGAATGCACAAGTGGATTTAGCCCCGGACACAATGTTTGTTTTTTCAGTTGGAATAGCAAAGCAAGTCAATGCTGGCAAATCAGACAAGACTCCAAATTGTCATCATGACAACTTCATCTCAGAATGTCAACATGCCACATATTTCTCCCAGGTACCTCCCGGTCCCAACTCAGTCATCTTTCCTTTTACTGCCCCCAAACTTACCCTCTCATTGTCCCAAAGCCACAAGGAGTCCAAAATAAGAAAGACTTTTTCAGGAATCTTTTGGTAAAACACATTATTTTAAGTTATTTGAGGTAAAGAGAGTGAGAGAAAAGTTAAAAGGCAATAGACATAAAAGAGAGTTTCTAAAAATATATAGAATAAGGATGGAATATGCAATGAATGAAGACATAAGAATAATTAAATAAGTGAGATAGCAAAGAGAGTAAATTTTAAAGCAAAAGGAAGGAAGGATAACAATAATGAAATAGAATTATTATAGGGTGGAAGCGGGAAAAATCTCTAAATTAAAGTAATAAGGAGATATTTTTTTT
>NW_006361969.1:0-706 GCF_000327345.1 Myotis davidii
CAGCAAAATATACAACACACATAGGATATTCATAACTTTAAAAAATATACAAGACCTATGTAAAGAAAAATAGTAAATTTTGTTGAAGAGCACACAGACTTGAACTCGTATTTTCTCTCAGTCTTCACATGAGTATGGTATGATTTCACCTCCTTACACCCAGGAAAATTAATGAGGTTACTCAAGTTCACAGAGGTGAAGCGCAGAGCTGAAATTCAAACCTGTGTCTGCCAATCTCACTTTTGCGATCTGTGTAGTAACTATGCTAGCCAAAAGGAACTGATAGAAATTAATGAAGTGACAAAATGTGACTTGGGTAAAGTGCTCCTTTACCCCAAGATTACTCTTTTATGTGTGTTGACAGTGACAAAGTATAGGAGGTTTCTCTTTTCATTGTAAAACTGTGCCTCTTATATTTGTGGTAAAAACCACCTAACAGTGCAAGAAAATTTAGAGATTTTTGAAGTAACTGTTGATAAGATTCTAAAATTATTGATAAGGAAGAGCCGCAGTGCCTTTGCATCTGCTGTTTCCTCTATTTGAAAAGGTCTTCTCCCAGATGCTGCCTCACTTCTTCAAGTCTTTGTTTAAATGTTACCCTCAAAAAGTGTTCTTCCCTGACCACTCCATTTAAGACTGTAACCTCGCCTGGCTTTCTTTCCTTCATAGTACAGGCAGTCCTTGGGTTATGTAGGACTCGACGTAC
>NW_006361970.1:0-706 GCF_000327345.1 Myotis davidii
TCAATATTCCTGGGATCCATATTCTTAAATCTGCCTACGTGCTCAAGTTTGCCTACTTGCTAAATCAGTACTTTGCTGCACTTTTGTGGTAATTTGCAGACATGTGCAAAACATTTGAGTCACCAGATGTGCTTGTTCCCAGCTGAGTTCCAGGGCAACACTGCCATCTTGTTTGAGCTTTCACAACGTAAGCAAGTATTTTTCTCATTGTCTATTTATTTTTTGCATTTTTATAATTTTTGTAGGTCATTTCTCTGTTTAAAATGGTTCCCAAGCAGAAGTGCGAAAGTGCTGTCTAGTGTCCCAAAGGGAAAATAGTCTGTGATATGCCTTAAAGAGAAAATATATGTGTTAGATCAGCTTCGTTCAGGCATGAGTTATAGAGCTGTTGTCTGCAAGTTCAATGTTAATGAATAAACCATATGTATAAAATAAAGTGTCTTTAAACAGAACACACATAAAACAAGATTATATATTGATCCGTGGACCAAAATGTGACCAAAGGCTCACAGAGACTTAACGCTCTCTTTCTTTTAGGAACAATGTTTCAGTATTGTGAATTGATTGTTCACAGCAACTGTATAAAACAAAATTATCATGAATAATGAGAATCAACTGCACTGCCCTTCAATAATAATCACTCTATTGCTCAGCTGTGGTGGCTCAGGAGATTGAGTGTCATGCCATGGACCAAGAGGTCCAGGTT
>NW_006361971.1:0-706 GCF_000327345.1 Myotis davidii
TTTTTTTTTCTGAATCCAAATCCTGTCCTTCTCTCACTGCTCTACATGCGTCCCTCCAGGAAAGAATGATTTGGGTGTGATCATAGTCGGTTTTAATTTCCTGTCTTTCCTTATCTGGACCCTCGCTTCCGGTTATATTCACCGACCGGCAGATGTTCAGGGAAAGCTGTCTCCAGCCAGGGGCTTTCCACCGGAGTCCATACTGCAGGTCCTGGAAATGACGAGGAAATAGTACATTTTCCCTTTTCCAGTCTCATTGTAATTTGGCACTTCCTTCTATTCCTTGTTTCCTTTGTCACAGATGTCTTAAAATATAGTTTATGCTCATCGCTACTTCCAATTGATGGTTGTGATTGCCTGTGTTGCTAGAGCTCTTTATTTAATATGTCAATAAAGAACGGGCATATTATGATAGTACAGTTGGCTTTGTAGAAATGTTTTGATAAATGGCTTCTCGGGGAACACCTTTTGCATTTGATTTTATGCATTTAAAAACATTATTTTAAGATGCGGCCCATTTGCTTCTCCAGAATGATGAAGGGGTCCTGGGCTCCAAGTTAGGAACTCTGTTCTCTAGGTTCGGGTAATTTTTGGGATTGAGGGTAAGCAGGCTATTTGGTTTTAACGACCACGACATAAAAGCAAAGGTATTGTGGAGCAGTTCACATAAGTGTGCATTCATTCATTCATTCATTCGTTCGTTCAT
>NW_006361972.1:0-706 GCF_000327345.1 Myotis davidii
CTGCCAGGGGGTTCTGATATGCAGTTCATGTCTATCTGAGACTGTCCTTTGGGAAAGGCCCAGGGGAAATTCAGAGAGGTCATCAATAAACCCTTTGTAAAGGAATGCCCCTCACAACCCTGTGTTGACTCATCCTGGGTCCAGATTTTGGACCTGAAACCCTGGGCCCTGAACTCATTAGACACACAGGTCATGGGCCAGTGTGCTTCTGAAATGGATTAAGGTACTTTCTTTTTCCCATTTATTTACACAGAACCTTCTTCCCCCACTTAGGTGGAGGCATCCATTTCCCTAGGAAAGAAATTGTTTTCAGCAATAATGCAACGAGAAGAACAGCATTGTGTCCATCCACTGGCATCTTCCCCTTAGTTGGAGTGAGTCAAGTCTTAGAAGCTAGATTTTGTTGAGAGGAGAACAAAAAAGATTTTCAAATCCGCAATCAAGAGCTACTTCTAGTTTGTTACTCTGAGCAACTTGGAATATGAGGTGGGATAGGCTCCTGGAAATAGGAAGAGGAAGAAGAAATGTTTGGATTGAGGGGGTTCATGGAGAAGATCACCAAGTCAAGTTCCTACTACCTCCACCTTTTCAGGAGGTCAACATTGAAGGGGTAGGATAGAATGTTCAAATATCAGAGAATCAAAACATTTGTTGGATTCCCTGAGTATAGTCACAACAGCACTAATGTAACATTAACAGTAACTAA
>NW_006361973.1:0-706 GCF_000327345.1 Myotis davidii
TCCATCCATCCATCCATCCATCCATCTATCTACTATCTATCTACCCAGCTGTCTACCCATCTATTCATCATCCATATGTCCATCATCCTTCCATCCACCCATTTATCATCCATCTATTATCTATCCAACCATCCATCTATTTTCCTTCCTTCCATCATCTATCCATCTATCCATCTGCTCATCTAACTACTATCTATCTACCCATCTGTCTGTCTATCCATCTATCCATCATCCACCTGTCTATCTATCCATCCACCATCCATCTATTCATTCATCTATTGTCCATCCATCCATCATCCATCTGTCTATTCATCCTTCCATCCGTCCATTTATTATCCACCATCTACCCATGATCCTTTATTCCTTCATCAACCATCCACCCATCCACCCATCTACCTAATCTATATCTAATCTATCTCCATCTGCCAGAGCCACAAATGGAGACCTTAAACACAACAACGACTATTTTTGTTAAAGAACCATTTCCAGGCACACTCCTTAACATTTCTTTGCTCTCAAGCTGTTTTGGCTTCAGCTTTTAGGAGCACAGACCAGAAGGTTGGATTATTGAGTTCTTAATTCTCACCCGATGATATCCCCCAGGAGTTGGGATTTTCTGCAACTAGAGCAAAATTGCGTAGACACAATGAAGACCCAGTGTCTTGTCATTTAGTATTTTTTTAATCTTTAATTTCTTTATTGGTTA
>NW_006361974.1:0-706 GCF_000327345.1 Myotis davidii
TTTCCTATTTAAAATTTATAGAACCAGTGTTAGATCTATAAGCTAACAGGAGCCAGTCTAGCCCAAAGTAAAGACATGCAATAGTTTAGCTGGCTTTTGCATTACTCCAGGGAAATAAAGACCAATCCTCTATGTGCCTATTGATTTACTATGCAGTTTGACTTCTGAGTAGCACCTGCAGATTTCCTAACAGAGGTTAAAGAATGAACACTGCATTAAGCCTAAAACTGTTTTCTTGTTGTGACAAATTTTCTTAAAGTTTTGTATGCCTCTGCCTGAATCTTTCATTGGGCTCCTTATTCCAGCCCCTTAACTGTGTGGATCACCGGTTGGTGACCACTGCTCTAGATGACACTGAGGTGTCTTCCACGGAGTAGCTTGAGAGAGAAAAACATCATTCAAAATAGGAAGCAGTGGTGATGATGCATTATCTATCGCCGAATGAGACATCACCAGATGCAGGCCTGAAACTGGTTAACTGTCACGTGTGAGGTTTTCCCCTTACCAAGAATTATAAGCCTACGAAGATATTCTGCGTCACTAGTAACATATAATACTGAGTATAAAAAAATATGGATAAATGGCAACTCCCACTAGTTAGCATCCCTTCTAAAAAAGAGTGCAGAATCCTTGTGGGTATCTCACATGCTAAATATCTAAATGATAGTCCAGTGGGAATAAAATGAGGAAAAACACAGAAAAAAAA
>NW_006361975.1:0-706 GCF_000327345.1 Myotis davidii
AATTTTGCTGAATTATAGGTGGGGAACTAAAATCCAGGACTATAGTTAGGATTATCCAGAGCCAGAAAGTAAATTCCAGATGGGCTGGACTAATCCAAATACTCTCTCTTCTAAGTGGTTACACAACTCTGTAATGTGTCAGTGCATGTGTATACCTATTTTACTTGCTATTTCTTCAGGGATAATTTGCACAGTCAGAGTAGCTACCTTAATAGCCTCTTGTTTGAGACTCAATTCTCTAGAGTTCAAGATATATCCAGCATAATTTGAGCTAATTGCTAGAAGGAAGCATAGAGATGTCATTTGATAAGGTAATTCATATATGGTAAAAATAGGCTTTGAATTAAAAATAAGACACCTCAAGGTCAGACAATGTAGCAGAAAATGTAAATATCAGAAGTGTCCTCAAACCTAGACTATGTTTACATACATCCACAAATGTATTTTCAAGACATCCACATGTCTATATGTGCAATATCATCAGTCAAATCCTTGTTGAAGCAAGCCTATGCTTGTAGTTTAAGATTAACGAATACCTGATAACTGAGGGGTTTGTGCAGCTATAGAACTGAAAATACATAAAGCTCTCAAACAGACTACCTACATTAAAGGAGCTGAATGATCAATTATTGCATGTCCAAGTAACACTGTCATCATCTATGCTTAAAGGAGTCATCTTTCATTAAGAATTTACTAGGAAGCCCTA
>NW_006361976.1:0-706 GCF_000327345.1 Myotis davidii
GTGCTTAAATTCACTTCCCTCACCCACCTAAAGTTACTTTCGGTCCTTTGCAAGAAAGGATAAAAGGTTTATCCAATTTAACTCTTACTGCCATAAGAGGCTTTAGACTTAAAAAACAACCTTAAGGCATGGAATTTAAGTAGATAATACCAATGTAGGAAATGCCAGAGATGAGCCCAATGTGAGGAGGAAAGAGTATTTAGATTCCCTTGCTATTATGAATTATAGAAATTATGGGTTAGGAGGAATAGATAATTCTAGGTTAAGAAACCTCTGGACTCAAACTTACGGATTTTAAGCTTGGTTCCTAGTATTTTTCAAGTGTGAAAGTTTGGTTCGAATAACATTTCTAAATGACCAAATAACTTCATTTAAGCATATGCTATGCATTATATAAAGTTGAGGCAAAATACTTGAAGTTTAAATAACAGAACTCTTGTTAAGTGTCTAGCACACTGCCTAGCTTATAGTAAAAAAGGAAGTTAGTTAGCTATTATTTTTAGATTGGAAGACCCATGAATTATGGAAACCATAAATTTGCTGCCCAATTTTAGGATTTTTCTCCTGCCTGTGTAGAAGATCAAATAAAAGAGGTAGGTGGTATAGTGCTCTGGGGTTGATAATTTACAAGGCTTATCAAGATATTCAGAAGTTAAATCCCACACTTAGTTTAAAAATAAAAGCAGTGGAATAAAACAAAAAAAAA
>NW_006361977.1:0-706 GCF_000327345.1 Myotis davidii
AAAAAAAGAAGGCCATACTGCCTTTATAATAATAAAGACTACCATCTAGAAATAGTTTTCTAAACAAACTGGACTATTTACTATTCCTGAAAATCTTCAGTTTCTGACTTTTTGTCCCTGGTCATGGTGTCCCTGCAGACTGGAATGTCTTCTCTCTATTCTCTACCTGTCAAAATCCTCTTATTCCATAAGCCCCATCTCAAATGCCTTTATCTTCCTATATGTCCTGATCCTTACACTCCAGCATGCCTACATTGCGTACCCTTTGTTTCTATAATGGCACACCCATTCTGCTATGTATCATAATTATTTTTGTACCATCTCCCTCACTTGGCTGTAAATGGCTTGGGCTCCATTCAGCTTAACTTCGTGTCTCACCTCTCCCATGCTTAGCAGACTCCGTTATCCATGCATGGGTATTTTTTGAATTCAATATTTGGAGAGCAGTTTCCCAAACTATTAATTCAGAAATCAAATGGTCATAATGGAATGTGCTTCTTGGTCTTCGATAGTCTCTGTACCTAAAGTGCTTTCTCCGTGGCATTTCTGCTGCTGCCCCCACCACTGCAGAGATGCCCTGTTGGTCTCCTCATCTCCAGTCTGCCTCCCCTCCAATCCCATCTTCCCTGCGTGATCTCACTGAAGTACAAGCTTGATCATGTCCCTTGTTTCCATTGAATTGACAGCGGGTCCCCTTTGGGCTCTC
>NW_006361978.1:0-706 GCF_000327345.1 Myotis davidii
ATTTTAGATTTTTATTTAAGAACCTTCAATTTTATGTAAAATGCTCATGGATGAGTGAGAAATATGATAGAGGAATAAACTTTATCTTGTCTCCTTGGAATTACTGAAATAAAATGCAGCATTTGGGACAGTGTCCTCCTCTGATAGCCAGTGAGAGGTGCCCCAGATGTAAGTACAGGGCATTCCCAGGGACTTCTCTCTGCATTCACCAGGGGTCGAGTTTACACAGGACCTCACTTCTTTTGCTTTCTCTCCCTTTGGTCCAACTGCTGCACATCTTTTAAATCTGGGGTTTGATTCAGGTGAAAAGTTGGGTAGGGAAATGCTAAAAGTAAAGATTAAAATAAAGAATGAGATTATCTATAAATATAAGTTTTGCTTTTGCCATGACCACAAGTAATAAAGAGGATATTTTAAAGGTTAATAATTAAAGGAACTCCACCCGCTTTCCCGTTGGTAAACAGGGAAAACAGGCGGTGAACTGGTGCAGTCTGCAATACTGTGGTTCTGAAGGGATGAGCGCTGAAGTGGCCTCCTCCCTCTTGGAACCAAACCTATGTCATTTGAAAAACCTTTATTCATTATGCAGAAGTGGAGAGACACACAATATTCCAGCTGGTTTCAGAGACTAACATTACCAGCAGCCACGTCACCTTCTCTTCCTTTCTTTTCCCTTGTTCCCCCATTTTTATTTTTTTTCCTTCCT
>NW_006361979.1:0-705 GCF_000327345.1 Myotis davidii
TCAATGAAACTAAGAGCTGGTTCTTTGAAAAAACAAACACAATTGCCAAATCTTTAGTTAGACTTACCAAGCAAAAAAGAGGACTCAAGTAAATAAAATTGTAAGTGAAAGAGGAGACAATACAACCAATACTGTGCACATACAAAGGATCATAAAAGTTTCTATGAACAAATATACATCAACAAATTGGATAGCCTAGAATAAGTGGATACATTTTTATTATTACACAACCTACTGAATCATGAAGATGAATTATGAAATAGAAAATCTGAACTGACCAATTACTAGTAAGGAGATTGACTGAGTAGTCAAACAAAAAAAATTCCTGGCCCAACTTCCCGATACTCAGTTCTGAAAGTTTGAATGGCTTCTCTAAATCCAGGCAAGAGGACAAGAAATTTTCTATATCATTGAATGGAATTCTTGGTTGATGGGTAAGACACCTTCCAAGTGCTAGATATGGTCAAGTAGCTATCCAAAGGGTTTGCACTGTCATTCCTTCCAGGAGTGTGTAAGTGTTCCTGTGCTATATACAGCCTTGCAAACTCCGGAAGTGTTTAAGACTTTAAGTTTTACAAATGCAATGGGTATATAACAGTATCCCACTTTTTAAATTTGAAGTTTTTAAACAATAGCCATGTCAAACATGTTTTCATCTGTTTATTGACCATTCTGATTTCCTCTTCTGTGAATCACCCATACATA
>NW_006361980.1:0-706 GCF_000327345.1 Myotis davidii
AACACTCACCCACTGAGTACTTGGGCTGGGCTCAGCTGAATATGCTTGAGTAAGTCAATTTCTATCCCTATGACTCCTGACCAGAACTACCTGAATTAACAACCAAATAAACAAACAAAAGTGAAGCAGGAGTCACTTTATAATTTTAATGTATAAAATTGTTACCTATTATATTCATTTACTTACATGCACTTCATAAATGGTGCATTTGAACAGCCATACTTATTTCGTGTGTCTAGCATACCATTTACCACATTTCCTGCAAGTTCACTATATGTCTGTCAAACATATGTATGTGTCAAGGTCAGAGCATATCTTACCTCTATATTCTGGGCGTGTGTTAGAAATGCAGAATCTTGGACCTATCTAATTTCAGAATCTTAGTTTAACAACATCCTGATGATTCTTACACACCTTAAAATTCTAAAAATACTATTCTAATGGACACTTATGGGTTGTCTCCTTACTATCCATTCCATCCTTTCCTGGAATGTTCATAATTTGGTTTAGAAAAATACATAGTTCCAGCAAGGTGACTCTATGCTTAGCTACACAAACCACACTAAAGTAAAGGATACATCCCATCAGAATGTCTGTGGACTTTTGCTGGGGATATTGACATAAAAACTTCATTTTAAAATAAAATTTTATGATTTTTTTAATAGAAGAAGTGAGAGGGAGAGAGAGATAGAAGCATTGATGAGAG
>NW_006361981.1:0-706 GCF_000327345.1 Myotis davidii
AGAAAGCTTGTAGGTTTCTGGGCTGGAAGCTTGAAGCTTTGATTGAGGTTTAGGGGAGACACAGGGGCCCTTGCTTTGCAGATGAAGATGCTGGGGACTCACTCACTTTCCTTATTTTAAGGGAGATGTCTTCATACATGAACCTCACTCCCATTTAGGTGCGGAGATGATGGCTGTTCACCATCTAATCCCCTAACAGAGCCCCAGGTGTGGGTGGTTATTTCCCTTGGCAACTCCCAACTGCAGTCTGGAGCCGTGGCTGTGACTCTCAGACCCTCTGATGTAGCACGTTCTGATTTTTCTGGGTTGCGGATCCTTTCAGAATCTTATCAAACCCAAGGCGGCCTCTCTCCAGAAAATTCCACGCATGCCCGTGAGCAGGAAAACTTGTCAGCAATTCACAGCAGTTCATGGACTCCCCAAGTCCACTTTGAACCCCTGAGGAGTATGGCCAGGGAATCTCAGTTCAGCCCTGCCCTAGTTGCCCTCCAGCCTCACTGTGAAACGAATGGAGGTGATGATGGTGAAGTCATTAGCAGGGAGGGGCCTGAACCAGGTGATTCTACAAGGCAGGCTGCAGCCGTGAGGGGTTTTACCAGGCAGTGCCTTGTCTCCCCAGGGCTCCTTGGCCTCGGTCAGCTCTGCCCCCACGAGTCCTGGGACCTGCCAACCACACACGCAGCTCCTACAATCCTTGTTGGTGCAA
>NW_006361982.1:0-706 GCF_000327345.1 Myotis davidii
TTTTTTTGTTTTTTGTTTTGTTTTTTGTTTTTTAAAGACAGCATTTTCATTTCACATACGCTCACTGTGAGTCAATGGTGTGCAATGTGTGGTTTTCAAAGAAGCCAGGATAGACTTCCCTGTATTAACTGTGTCAACATAATGAATGAGCGACAGTTTCTGAGAGAGTTGATAGCCTTACCCTTCACTGACACTCCATGCCTAGAGGAGCAATGTTGATTTAGTGCAGGGCTCACATTTTTAGATGACATTCACAGCCTCGAATATATTCTGAGGAACTGACCAGATGGAGATGGGCTTTGAAATCACATTCTGACAAATGGTGGTAGGGACACTGGTGATATTTAGCTTAAGGAAGAAAAGATTTAAGAGAAAAGCAAGATAAGCTTAGTGTTACTGAGTTCTTATCGGCCAGCCAGGCATTGTGCTCAGTCTTTTAAAGGCTTCAAGCATTGTGGGTCTATCATAAGGAAAAGGAAATACTTCACTTTGAGTTGCCCTGGAAGGCAGGGCAGACAGTGATCAATAATACATCCCATGAAAGACAACTCTGCTTAGTAGAATAATGGCATTTATAACTCTCAAAGCTGTTCAACAGCAGAAGGAGCTGCCTTCATGTTAAAGGGGCTCAAGTTTTTGGAGATGCTCAAGCAGAGACTGGTCAGACTTTTGATGGAGATATTTTGGAGAGGAATAAGTGCTAAAT
>NW_006361983.1:0-706 GCF_000327345.1 Myotis davidii
TGCTGCTCTCTTTTCTCTGTCTGCTATCTTCTGTTGCCTGAAAAGAAGCATATTCCCATTTTCACTTTCAGAAAATACCACACAGGTAAAATGGCAAATACATTCCAGAAAGAATAGCAGTGCCTTTTTAGCAGCATCAAATGTAGGTAAAAAGTCTTCATTCTTTTCACTGCTTTTTTTATATACCACTCAGAAAAGGCTGATACTGACGATTCAATCTCCCGTTACTGTAATAACTAAAAATCAGTGAAGGATGTCAAGAACATAGATATGACTTCTACTTAAGGATTAACATTTGACCAGCTCTACTAATAAAGGGGCAGCATGCAGGATGTTTACTTATTGCACATCATGAGAGTAGCAGTGGGTGATGCAATAAGCTTAAGGAGAGAAATAGAAGTTGGTCCTAGATCTAAAGGTTTAGGGTATGAGAAAATAAGAAACATGCAGGGTTGAGGAAGAAAGTTGTAGCACAGTTGGGCATGGCATAGGCCACACTACGTTATATAGAGAAAAATCTAGTGTAGATTACCTATATATGTAGTAGCAAGCTGACTACAGTAAGTGAAATGTATATACAAATCTCAATTATACTTACAACTGGGAGTAAGCAGAGTTATAAATGACCAAAATTCAAGAAAGTAGAGACTTGTTTTAGGCAACATTTTTTTTCTTTTTTTACAGAGAGGGAGAGGGATAGAGAGTT
>NW_006361984.1:0-706 GCF_000327345.1 Myotis davidii
TACCCCTGAACTTGAAAAGTCAGAGCTTTGTGTAGAAATAATACAAGATTTTCTAGGAAGAGAAATACCATAAATTAATGCATGAAGTTAGGAGGGAATATGGATTTCAAAGCCCATTTGGGCACAGTGGTTCTCATTCAGTTTTTATGGCTAAGAAAGCAATGAAATTCAAACAGGAACAAAATATTTCACTTTCTTGGATCACCTGTATGTCTCTGGGTATTCCTGATTCAATCAGTACACTAGTGAAAGCAGATCTCAGCAAAGCCTGACAGCTTCTGGGGCCAAATCCACGTTGTTACTGTTTTCTTTCTTCATTATGAATATTTCTTGATGCCTCCATTAAATGACCATAAGAGTTTTTTTCCTCCATATTCCACTTCACTTAGTATGTATTGATTTTCATGATGACAGGGATAACTTGTACATCTACAACCTTAGAGGGAAACCAGTTTCCTAAATTGAAAATATCAAGACAGTGTTCATTACTACTTATACATTCACCTATGGTACCCAGATGATATTGTCATTAAATTTTAAATCAAAAACAAGAAGAACTTTAGACATGCTCTGGTTACGAGATAGGTATATATCATTCATAATTGTGCCCTTCTCCCTGGGCAGGTTCCTCGATGGGAGGGACCATGTTACTGACATTTCTGTACTTGAGTTTCCTCTATGGGCTCTAGAAGATATTTCCTTAGTG
>NW_006361985.1:0-706 GCF_000327345.1 Myotis davidii
TCCACTGAGCCAAACCGGTTTCGACAGTTCAGTGACTCCTTTCTATGCTTTTTGGTCTACAGAAATAAGGAGCTCAAATGAGGTGACAGTTGTAGCAAAACTTACACTGGTTTCATGATGGGAGTGCCCCAATCTGGGAACCATGACATAAATATTGTATAAGCTCCAAATTATAATTGAATCTAGTCAATTCCAAAGAGTTTTCCTTCACTTGCCATACATACAACTAGACCCAAGAAATATAAAGCTGTGGTATCAGAAAGCATGAGGCAGGTCTCTGAATATGATGGTGAAGATGACTACTTCTACTTCTCCCTTTGGTTATTGGACCTATGTATTCTACTATATTATGGCCAAAAGTTTAAGGAATACACCACATATTGAATGACAGCACCTGTCCAAGTTGTGCCTTATCTGAAACTGCCAATGCTCCATCAGGCTTGAGGTTTTTGGGTGTTGTCAGATACGGTAAGACTAGTGGCATGTTTACATACTCATTGATCTGGAGTACCTTGTGGAGCACAGTGTCTAGCCAGGGTATCCAGAACACCTGCCTCTATATACTCATTAGGTCCAATGAACATGATCTCATCAATAGGTGACTCAATGTTTTATTCTTCAGAACGTCAAGGACATCAATTACTATTCAGATTATATAGTGACAGAGGGCAAGACTATCACAATGTAACATAATATAAAGCCCTGG
>NW_006361986.1:0-706 GCF_000327345.1 Myotis davidii
CCACGGAAATTAATTATTTTTTAATACTTTTGATAAAAGTACAAATAATAATAAATAACTGGGGTGAAGTCGTAACAAGGTAGCTGTACTGGAAGGTGCGGCTGGATAAATTACAATTTATTAAATAAATTTTAAAAAAATGTATTATTAGCAGTTTTTAGCAATTATGAACCACTTTAATTTGAATAAATTAATTGTGAAAAAAATATTGCGGCAACAATACTATTTAATATTATTAATGGAAAAATAGCTAGACGCTAATTTAAAAAAAAAGGCTAGTAGCTCAATGGTAGAGCACACTTTTGATAAGGGTGTAGTTTCTGGTTCAATTCCAGAGTGGCCTAATTAAATTTAAATTTAATTAGGCCACTCTGGAATTGAACCAGAAACTACACCCTTATCAAAAGTGTGCTCTACCATTGAGCTACTAGCCTTTTTTTTTAAATTAGCGTCTAGCTATTTTTCCATTAATAATATTAAATAGTATTGTTGCCGCAATATTTTTTTCACAATTAATTTATTCAAATTAAAGTGGTTCATAATTGCTAAAAACTGCTAATAATACATTTTTTTAAAATTTATTTAATAAATTGTAATTTATCCAGCCGCACCTTCCAGTACAGCTACCTTGTTACGACTTCACCCCAGTTATTTATTATTATTTGTACTTTTATCAAAAGTATTAAAAAATAATTAATTTCCGTGG
>NW_006361987.1:0-706 GCF_000327345.1 Myotis davidii
AGGGAAAGGAGCCCTGCTATTCACACAGGTTTTAATCCATATGTACCCTGGAGCTCCAAACTCCTACTTCATATCGTACTGCTAAAATGTATCATGAAACTGGGGGTCAGAATAGCAACCATTTGTGGCACACTCTTGAGATAGTGTGAGAGGCTGAGTTGTTTATGAAAGAAGCCTTGTTTGGTCATTACTCATAATAAAACTGTACTTGGTGATAGCAGTCTCTTACCATCCTTGTTAAAAATGGCCTATGGACTTCCCTCAAGAGTTTATAATGATGTATGTAACTTGCTGACAGTGATGACTTATTTATACAGTTCTTCCACTGATCATTCTCTTCTTCCATCTGAAGAAGCTATGGGGACCTGGACCATTTGCATTTTCTTTGATATCAGCCAGATAAAAATCATAAATTTTTATTGGCTTCTATTGTGATATATATACTTTTTATTTTCCATTCCTGAGTAATTACAAGTCATACTCCTAGGTTTATGTAGCACTAAAATTCACACATTGTAAAAGATTCTTGAAGGCTTATAATACCTTCCATCCCCCAGCCTTTATCATCCTTACTGGATCTCACACTAAGCTCATTCATAAACAGATACCTGCAGAGATTTCACATTCTGCACTTTGGTTCTCTTGCAGATCTGAAGGGATGATTGATAATATGCATCCTATATAATAAAAGCCTAATATTCAAATT
>NW_006361988.1:0-706 GCF_000327345.1 Myotis davidii
TTGTGAGAATTTTAGTAACTAAGAATAACATAGGACAGTTGCAATGTCCCCATGGTGTTCCCTCCAAGGGATGGTATTACAAAACTTTTTTGACAAATCAGTAAGTGAAAGATACTATCTTAATATTATTTATCTTTCATTTACTTGAGTACTTATGGCCTATGCATCGTCTCTTTTAATATGCCATTTTGTGTCAAACATAAAAAATATTAAATCCTAGCTAAGTATGCAGGTACTCAAAATCACCATTTGGGGGAATGATGGTTAAGAGCACAGGTTTGGGGCACCACCCATCCTTGCTTTATGACTTGTGTGGCATTAATAAAAACTGCACGAGTGGAGCGACATAAAGCTTTCTTCATTGTGATCATGAGAAAATTAGATGAGTCAATATATTTACACACTTGTACACTGCTTAGCAGTCTCTTAAAATGTTAACTATCATGGCCATGTTTTTCGTTAGCCTTGTAAACCTTTCTTCCTCTGAGAATTGATTTTTCATGGTTTGAGAACAGGCAACATTAATAAATCAATTAGCTGTTTGCATCATTAAATAATTCATTCAGTTTTTGTTAAATGAATCCTAGGAATCATCTGATTCTCTTCTGCAAGCTCCAACGTCAACTCTTAATCAATTGTTGTGCCTCTAAATTTTGCCTTGAATCCCACCGCTTCTCCCATGTCTGCTCTTACAAGACCTCTCCCT
>NW_006361989.1:0-706 GCF_000327345.1 Myotis davidii
ATAGACACTGTGCAACCCTCTGAAAATCAGGAAACCAACACTTATACAACATTACCAACCAGTCCACAAACCCCACTCAGATTTGGCCAACTATCCCAAATAGGGCCTTATTTTCCTTTCTGGTCCCAAAGCCTGCCTGTCTAGGAACATGTGTTGCATTTTGTAGCCATGTCACATCAATTTCCTTCAGTTTGAAACAGTTGCTCAGACTGTTCTCATCCTCATTGCAAAGTGTAAAGAATACAGGTGGTCTCTAGTGGGGCCACCAATCTGAACTAGACTTATGTTTCATCTCGACCAGACTCAAACCACATTTTCTTGGCAGAAATAGCAAAAAAATTTCCCTTCTTATTGCTTCATGTCAGTGGGCACATGATGTTGGCTAATCGTAATCATCTGAGCAAGTTGGTATCTGCCAGGCTTCTTCAGGTAAAGTCACTATTTCTCCCATTGCATATGATCAGTGTTTTGTGGAGAGATGTTCTGAAATTGTCCAAGTCCTCAAATCTGCATCCACCAAACCTTGTACTATCAACAATAGCCCATATCAAACACTGCCGAGGTGGTTGCCAAGTGGTGATTATTTTCATCATGTCTCTACACATATTAGTTGACATTATAGTTAAAGAGCTTTCCCTTCTGCCTTTTGTATTTATCACCTGATTTCTAAAAATTAATGAATTTATTGAGGTGACATTAGTTAATA
>NW_006361990.1:0-706 GCF_000327345.1 Myotis davidii
AGATTAATAAAAAATTAACAGTTGGCACTCTATCATTCGTTTATGTGAAGGTAACTTGGAAGAGAGTAATATCAATTACTAAATATCAAAAATTTCATTAAAAACTGTTGAAAAAGCTCCATTTCATCAGAATACAAAATACTTTAACCTATTTCGACTATTAGAGATGATTTAAACTCTATTCATCTCAATCTCATTTCAGGAAAGGCTAAATAATAATAATACATAAAAGACTACAGTAAGCATAAAGTTGTAAAATGTAAGACATTATTGGTAATAAAGTATTTTGAGGCTTATCAGAGGATTATTTATTCCATTTCATTTCTTTTCCCCTGCATTTGTCCTTTAAGAAATCCTTCAGTATCACATATTAGTTTCCAATGTGAATGAGCACATCTAAAGGAGAAATGTTTAAATTCTAACATACTGTGAGATTAATAAACCATGGAAATCTGACATTACTACAGATGCAGGGCATTAATTGCCTTTTGATACAGATTTAATCTCTATGTCCCATAAAAATTTAGTTATGATTTTTCAGAGAGCAAGACAATTGCTAAGACAAAATTATTTCTATACTCAATATACATATTAATAGTCACAGGATTGATACTTAGTTCTACAAAGCATATATTTTAAATATTCAAAGACAGCAGGTCTTCAATTACAGTAATTTTGTTCAATGTCATTTCATTATAATGTTGAT
>NW_006361991.1:0-706 GCF_000327345.1 Myotis davidii
GAAGAACCCACAAAAGTAGAGGAAGTCAAAAGTAACAATACTGAACTTGCAGTTGAAACAAAAACACTTCATGTGAAATATTTTTCCCTTATTTCAAAAACATCTTGAATTTTTTTAATGGAAAAGTCGCATTCTTGAGTGCTTACTGGGTGGTGGGACAGCATCTGATTCTCACAGTGGCCCCGTGGGGTGGTTACAGTTTGGTTTTCACAGGTGAGCAGACTGCGGCCTGGAAGGTGGTATAACAGCCAAGGTCACCTGATGGGTGGGGGAGTGGTGCAGCTGGGATTGGAACTTGGGTCTTTTAAAATCCAGAGAAGTTTAGAAATGAGAAAAAACAGTGACTCAATCCCATGCCCTAAAACAGCTTAAAATTTCTATATTTCTTTCTACCTGACCAGCTAGATATTAGAACATAAGTTTTTCTGTGCTATTGGTTTCACAATTATTTTTAAGAGTGTGTAATGGTCTAGTAAGTGATTGTTCTGTAAGTTACTTAACTATTCCCTCTTCTTGAAAATTGGGTTGCTTTTCTTTTTTTGTTTGCTTGGTTTTGCTATTATGGATAATACTTCAGTAACTATCTTATTATATAATTTTTTCATGTGTTTGGATTATATGTGTAGAATAGATTCTCAGATATGGGGTTATTGGGTACAGGGGGCATGAATATTTGAATGGTCCTTGGTATATGCTGCTAAATTGC
>NW_006361992.1:0-706 GCF_000327345.1 Myotis davidii
AAAGACACCACAAAGACAGAGAATTACAGGCCAGTGTCTCTGATGAACAAGGTGCTAAAATGCTCAACAAAACATTAGCAAATCGGACCCAGCAATATATTAAAGAGATCAGACACCATGACCAAGTGGGATCTATTGCAGGGGTGCAAGGCTGGTGCGATATTTGCAAATCAATAAATGTGATGCATCACAGAAATAGACTGGAAGGCTTCTCCATGGACCATTTTCCAACAAAACTGCCCTTGACCGGGAAAGGTCTGCACGGAGCATCTCAGAGCCCAGAGGTGAAGGCACGTCGATAGCGAGGAGAACCCTAAGACACTGAACTTGTCCTCAGCGGCGAGCAGGAGCACACGGGTCTGAGGGGCCCCGGGCCACGGGTATCCGTACAGCTAAGGTAGCTCTCAGTGCGATGGACCAGCCCATAGGGATCATGCGGCCGCCGGGTGAGGTTGCGTGTGCACCAACCTTCTTGCACGAGGCCTGGCCTGGGCCCACCTGCCGGGCGGCCCTCCCAGGGGACCAAGGACAAGTCACACGGGATGGACAGGATCTCGTCGATCATCCTCTCCTCTCGCTCGTCTCGCGCTCTTAACCAAACCGATGGGTACCTGGTGGAGAACTTAGGGCCGGTGCCCTGGAACACGGCGTGTCAGCTGTTACCTGGCCATGGGAACCGTGAGGTCATCACCGCCCTCACGGCGGT
>NW_006361993.1:0-706 GCF_000327345.1 Myotis davidii
AACCTGGTGTGAAGTTGGGGTCAGGTATAAGAAGTCATTAATCAACTGCACACTGATTCCAGGCTGTTTCCAACCATCTGCAGCCTTGATTGCCGCCCTTGTCTGCAAGTCTAGCTGGAGCCCAATGGATTGTGCCATAGAAAGAGCAAACACTTGAGAACTCAGGGCTGAGGAGCAACACAGGAAGAGAGAGGCTCCTGGGGGGCAAGGGCTGTTCTTAAAGATGTGAATGTACAGATCCTTCAACAAAGAACAACCCTTAACACACTCCTTGCGCATGAAAATGTAGAAAATCTTGCCGAGGGAGGGAATGAGTTTAGAATTTCCTTAGTACTTCCTGCCCAGATTTGCATTGATAGCCGGAGTTGGGAACTTGCCAGTTTTAAAACAGCCTTGAAAACTCCCAAGTTCTGTTTCCCTTTGAAAGGCTGAAACATACAAAACTGGTTTTCTAAAAATCTTTCAGCAATTGAAGTTTTAGGTACGACTCCAAATATTTCTTTCGCTCCAGGGGTGTAAGATGATAGCCTGCAACTATGATAAATCCTGTTTGTCTCATTTTAGAATGTATATGGTGTTAATTGTTTTTAATAAGAGAAAAATCGTTATTTTTCTTCCTTCTTCCCCCACAAATCTTTATTATCATTGGGATTGTCTTATCTTTTCTGTAATGTGGTCATTGTTTTCACAACACTAAGTTTAGTGC
>NW_006361994.1:0-706 GCF_000327345.1 Myotis davidii
AGCTCAAAAGGTTCGCCATCACTGTCCTATAATAACTAGTGTATTTTCTTCCCATGTAAATTAACAACCTGGAAGCATGCCCATCATCCATGAAGTTGAGACTAAATGCTTAAACCAAGAACTCAGATCTACTCTTCTTAATCCCTGAAACTAAATGGATCACGCCCATCGTTGCCCTTTTCCTGTCATTTGGCATGCCTTCTTTCCCAACCTATTCAAATGTGATTTATCTTTCAAGCTGATCTCAGGTTCTGACCTTTCCATAAAGTCCTGTCTAACCACCAAAATTATTGTAGCATCCCCTCCTTTAAAGTTCTTGACCAATTACTTCATTTCTGCACTATAAAATGTTTTTTCACACTGTGGATATTTGACTTATTTGACTGTGCTCTGTGACATTTGCCTTATTGAGAAGGTACAAATTATTTAGGGATATGAACTTTGCCTTATACTCTCGTTTACCTTCCCAGAATATATGGTACTAACTTACATTAGGAAAGTGCTTTGCAGATAGTGGGCACTCACTCAATACAAACATATTAAGAAATTTCCATGAGAAAGCACCTACACTGAGCAGGGTTAGGTATATAGAGATGAATATATGTGTTTCCTGAGAGGGTTTCCTTGCCATGAAATAATATATAGTCAAATTATGAGACAAATACATATAATTTGTTACAAACACAATAACCACAGCAAAAAAAAA
>NW_006361995.1:0-706 GCF_000327345.1 Myotis davidii
TTCTAACATTCTTCTTTCACATTTGCGGGCAATACGCACACCTACACATACATAAAATAGAAGGTAAGTTTCCTGAGGACCAGAAAGGTCGTCGTCTGCTTTGCTTACTGCTCCATCACTGGCGCCTAGAATAAAACATGGCACTTACTAGTACCAAAGACATACTTGCTGGGTGAATGAACAACAAAAAACACATTGCCGCAAAGAAATAGCGAATTGTCTTGACATTTTTGTGTGAAGGATTCTTTCTGAAATTAGGAAAATTTAATTGATTATTTAATGCCATATGCTTAGTTGGTATATAACAAAATAATAGTTTGATACCTTCTGACAATACTTCCAGCTATAATCCTCTGCTGGAAGAAGATAGTATGTTAAAGGAGATTTAGACAGTAATCAAAAACTTTCTAACAAAGAAAAGCCCAGGACCAGATGGCTTCACAGTGAATTCTACCAAACTTTTAAAGAAGAATTAATATCAATCCTCTCTAAACTTTGAAAGTGTAGAAAGGGGAACAATTACCAATGCTTTCGATGAGGCCAGCATCACCCTGTCATCGAGGCCAGACAAGGACACCACAAGAGAACTATGGGCAAACACACCTGGAGAACATAGATGCAAAATCTTCAACAAAATATTAGCAGACCAAATTTAACAGCACATTAAAAGGGTGTGATCAAGTGGGATTTATTCCTGGGATGCAAG
>NW_006361996.1:0-706 GCF_000327345.1 Myotis davidii
GGTCAGGATGTGAGCAAGATAGGTGGAATGTACTAGTTAACCATAGAGCTGCCCTTCCCCCTGAACCTAAGCACAGGAACTAAAAGCAGGGAGATGAGAGAAAAAGGAGATTGGTTGGTGTTTTTTTGAAGGATCCAATAGAAGGCAAGTGCAGGCTATTTAAACCCCTAGACTAGTGAGCTTCTGTGGCAAACCTTTAGGGGACCCCTCTCACATGCCAAGAGCTTTGTTAATTCCACAGTAATAAACTTCACTCCCCTTTTGCTTATCCCTCTCTTGTCCACTAATCCACTTGTCAATTTTTCAGACAATGAACCCAGCAGCTCACATTCATGTCTCATCTTTGGCGGCTTGTCCACAATCACCAGAGGGGTGAGTAACACAGACTCTGCTCTTGTCTCTTTGTTTTCTGGTTAGAATCAACTTGAAACACTGGAGTCCTGTCAGCCAGTTAAAAGTGACTAGAGTTGCTGCCAGATTTAAGACACAGGGACAGGCTTTTTGAGGAGGGTCAATCCATTCCCCTTAACTGTAAGGAATGTTGTTTTGACTCTGATTCAAATTTCTTTATTGCATATTTCTCACCAGACTACCCAGTGGTAGGGGGATGTGGCCCATCTGATGTCCTCAGGTCCCAGATGAATCTGATTTGAATGGGCAGCTCAGAAAATTCCTCCCTCTAGACCAGTGGTTCTCAACCTTGGCT
>NW_006361997.1:0-706 GCF_000327345.1 Myotis davidii
GACCATTTAGGGTTCTGGTGCTGCCACACTCAAAACTGAACATTGTTTGTATATTTGTGAAGAGGATCACGTAGCTGAGCAGAATACTGAAATTGATTTTAAAATCCATATATTCAATAAATATTTATTGGTCACCTGGCGTGTATAAGGCCTGGTATCAGGATTGAGGAAATTGACGTGTGGGTTGACTCAGAGCCTGCCTTCAAGATGTACAGGCTTGAAATAAAGCGAATAAAATTGCCGTGAGCATTTGAATGGCATTACTCTGAATTGTCAACAAGTGTGTTCCTTGTAAACCATGAATAGTCACAACATCTACATGAATTGATACGGAAGGTTTTCCAAGGGGACAACATAAACCCCCTCAGAAGAGAATATATATACCCTTCTGGCCAGTTATGGGCAATTTTTCCGTAGGTCCTTGATGAGCCAATTAAGATTCTTGCTTGGAAATGTAAGCTGAGAAGTAGTCTGTGCTTCTACTCATGCAATAGAGTGTTATCCATGTGGAGCCATCTCCCTTAGAAATGCTAGTACTTATTTCTCTGGAAACACAAATAAGTAATCGAAACAATAATGAGAAGATGAAAATAGAAAGGAATATGTACTTACCTATTTTCCCGCTTCTCACAATAGAAAAGATATTCTCCTGAAAGCTCAATGGTAAGGAAAGTCGTAGGATAAATTATGGCACATCTGCCCAAAA
>NW_006361998.1:0-706 GCF_000327345.1 Myotis davidii
CCTCATTTTAACTTGATTTCCTCTGTAAAGACCTTGTTTCCAAAAAAGGTCACACTCAGACACTAGGGTTTCAAGGGATCAACATATTTTTTTTGGGGGGGAACACAATTCAACCCATAAAATACTACACACAATTTAACAAAAAGTATAGCCATTAATCCCTAGACCTCGGTGTGTATACTAAAACTGGGATAGATCTGTTATTCCTTTTCTTAGTTTTATCAAATACTGGGTATTACTGAGCTTCACAGTATGAATGCTAAGTATCAAGTGAGAATTATGATAAATAAGGCTTCATAATGGTAGCTATAAAACAGACAGCTTACAATAACTTAAGTTTATAATCCAAACATGCTAACACGGAAAGTAAAAACTAGAATAGTGTAAGTGGTTCCTGCATGCCAAAGAACTATATTAGTCCAGCAGGAAAAAAGTAAACAATTATACTAAGCTACAGAATGTCAATGCTGCACTTCCTAGCAGATTTATTCATGGTTCCTTGCACCAGCAACATTAACAATTCTATGTCTTCTTAACAATTTCTATATCTTCTTATTCCAAAGCAAATATATATCTTCTATGTTGTCAGTGAAGCATGCTAACCCAACCTTTCACAGATCCACTTGACTGAAATGAAACGGAATACTTCATACCCATTTCAAATTCAAATTTAACCTTAACCCTTTGCGGTCATATTAAATTTGGA
>NW_006361999.1:0-707 GCF_000327345.1 Myotis davidii
ATATATATATCATTGTTTTTATGCAGTTAATGGAATGTCACATTTTATATCTATGAGATCTTTTTTGAAAGCAGGTGTTTGGCAATAGTGTTTTATGGCTACTTGAAACAAGTACATGCATATTTCAGGTGTATGAAGAATGTCACTTACCTAATATGGAGAACCAGCAGTAAATCTTGCAGGAGAGGTTGGAGGGCTATATAATTAAAGCACATACTAAAGGAACTCAGAAGTTTTCTGCATTTTGCAACATACTTATTGAACATCATTAACCTAAACAAACTTTATTTTGTGGTGAAAACCACATAAAAGTTACAGCAACATTTTCAAATTGTTTATATTGTACAATCATAGAAAAGTAAATACCATATGAGACAATCAAAGGTAAGAAAATTAGAAAATATTTAAATCATATTTATTTGTTGTCAATCTTAGTTATGAATTATAATAGGATAGTTTTAAAGGGTTCTACAATTTGTCAAAAAGATACCTCACAAATATATAGATAACCATAAAGGTCATGAAGAGATGTTCAACATAAGACAAAAGCTTAAAATTAAAACCACAATCAGAAACCATTTTATACTCACTAGAACCGCAAAACATTAGAAATGCTTATAATACCAAGAATTTACCAGGATATGAGCTTTTTGAACACTCATCTGTAAATAGAGACTGACTTTGAGAGAATTTTGACATTTATCAAA
>NW_006362000.1:0-707 GCF_000327345.1 Myotis davidii
CTTAGAACTACCAAGATGACTTCCATAGCCTGACCTATGGGGTGAAAGCTGATATTGTATGGAATTGATAAATGTTCTCCTATGCCAGGAACTATTAGGAGGTCAAATATTGATAAAAACAAAACAAAAACAAAACTTTAAAAAAATGCAAACCACTTAGTCAATTATCTTTAGGTTGAAGTTTTTTCTTTAATACTTTTTAAATATTCTGAGCTCTAATAAAACAAGCAGTGTGGGCTAAAGTTAAAATAAATATATTCTAATTTAAAAGGCATTTCCACTACTTATCTTCAAATTCCATGTTACCTGTTCTTATTTTCTTCTAATTAAAGATGAAAATGCAAAGCCCATGACTATTTGCATTTGGAACTACAGTGATTTTATTAGCTATCTATTGCTGCATAACAAATTATTTCTGTACTCAATGAGTTAAAACAATAATTATTTATTATCCTAAAGTGTCTGAGGCCAGGAATCCTGGAGCAAGGTAGTTGAGTGGTCCTTTCTGAGAGCATTTCCTGAGGTTACAGACACTCAGTCTTTCACCTAGTTGCATCATCTGCAGGTTAGCTGAGGTTCGAGAACCTGCTTGCAAAAAGGCTCCCACACATGGCTGGTCAGGGGGCCTCCGTTCCAGCTGACTTTGGCTGGAAGTCTTAGTTTTCTTCCAGGGGTCTCTCCACAGTGATGCCTGAGTGTACTCATGA
>NW_006362001.1:0-706 GCF_000327345.1 Myotis davidii
GGGAGAGGGAAAGGAACTGTTTGTTAAACTGTTGCATTATTCTTGTCCATTTATTAACATTACAAGCATAAGCTTTGATGAAGAGAAGGATCAGCTTGTACCACCTGTCTCAGCAAGGGAAGTGGGTAGGTCTGTTAAATCTCCTACTAGATGCTCCTGGACCCAGATGATCTGGTTATTTATTACTTACTGTTTTTACTTTACTTCTTCCTGATAGTGGGGGAAAATATTTTTCTCTAAATTCCCTATGTACCATATTGAAGTGGGGGTACACTATCCATCAAATGGCTACATCTATGGTTTAATGGATCATACAGTAACTTCCAGAGTGACTTGCTTTCTTCAAGCTCAGAAGGGATCTGGGAAAAGGCATTTCCTTGGTCTATGAGGTCCAAAGTCAGGTGTTCCCTTTATGCCCAAAGGATTTGGCACCTTACTTCTAGCCTGACCCTGGCCAGCCAACCCCGGTCAGACTGGGACCCCAGAGAAGACTGAAGGTTACATGGCCCACCTGCTTGCCTGTGCCATTCGTTGGCTGATATGATACTGTTGCTAGCTAATATCAACCCTTTAGGCAAAGTTTAGTTGTGTGTCGAGTAATAACCCTTTAAGTCTTCCATGCTGAACTCTGTTTTGAGGAAAAGTAGGAGGGAATTTTTTTTTTAAGAGTTCTTATTCCTGCCCTAACCGGTTTGGCTCAGTGGAT
>NW_006362002.1:0-707 GCF_000327345.1 Myotis davidii
AGGGTCAACTGCTCTTAATGCCGTAGCATTTACTGTATAGAAGAGAACTATAAGTTAGTCACAATCTATCCAATGGGATCATGGTTCTCAATCTTTAATGGGCCTAAGAATCAACTGAAACAAGCTTATAGAAAAGAGGGGTTTCTGATCCCCTCCCCAAGTCCATCTAGTCAGACTCATTCGGGCAGGAGACTGGGAACAAGGAAGACCAATGAGTAAGATGAAAATGGTCTGTATACCACATATTGAGAATTATTGCACTGGAGTCTGCAGTGAGTTCTCTGAAGTTAGGACTCTACACGCATCTCATGCACTGAGACTGGAACCAGTGGATAATCTGAATATTTAATGAATGAAAAGCTGTCAGCATTTATGGATGCCAGGCACTTTTCTAAGCACTCTACATATCTTAACTCATTTAATCCTCAAATAAATGACTATTATTAACCTTGACCCTTGCTGGGTGCTCTGCCTGCATAGACACAGAGCCACATGACTGGCTTCTTTGTTACACGTATTCAGTTGCCACCTCCTCAGGAAGAACCCCCGCAACTGCCTATCTAAAGTGGCACCACTCTCACTCCTATCCTATCACAAGATACTGTTCCTTTTCTCTGTAGCCCTGGCCTCTATGTAAAAATGATCTGGTTTGGTTTATTATCTAGCTCTCTAAAATATAAGTTCCGCCCTAACCAGTTTGACTCAGC
>NW_006362003.1:0-707 GCF_000327345.1 Myotis davidii
CTTTTTACCTCTGTTTATTTGTGTAACTTTTACCTCCCTGCTTGGACATGTAGTATGACTCTAGGTCAATAGCGCCTCCTAATTGAGCCAAATGTGTGGATGAATGCAAAGAAATCAGAGTCCTAGACAGCAAAGCCAACAATACTGACAAAGGGAGAAAATTGGGGAAAAATAACAATCACGAGAGATTTTCTTCTAGACCAGAAATCTCAGAAGGCAAAAGAATACATGTAGGGTTTCCATATGTTTACATGGAGTGATTTTAACATTTAAAAATGTAGAAATGGGCAAGAAACAAACTCTAAATGGCAGGTAGAAGCACATTACTAAAGTTTGAAGGATGGCATTCCATAATTTACATAGTGTGTTCTTGCATCAGATTTATGGCAAATGACAAATGGCTACCACAGATGAGAAGGTAAAACTGTGTCTTAGAACTAATAAAATTCTGGTCAAGCACTGCATTGAAAGGAAAATTCACTCTTCATTGCCAACAAATTCACTCTTCATTGCCTACCATAAATTTTGGTAGCTTGGGTTGCAAGTGTGCTATTATTTTTCAATCTTCATAAGAATTATGGATCTAAAGCCTTAAAATATTACATACCCCTTGATATACCTCATATTTCTAGAATTGTATGCATAAGAATAAAACTACAAATATGTCAATTATTAGACAATTTATAATAGTAAAAAATAGAAAAAAA
>NW_006362004.1:0-707 GCF_000327345.1 Myotis davidii
AGCCTCTGCTTGCAAAATCAAGACTCAGATAAGAAGCATAAAGCGTGAAGGTCATTTCTGAGAGTGCACGTGGCAAGTCAGACACCTGGCTCTGTACTATTGCGTCCTTACAACGTACACACCAGTGACACTCAAGGGCTGGGTCAGAAATCAAAGGCAAGATGCCTGGAGAATCCCAGTCGCTCATGGGTACAGGATAAGTATCAGCCAGGGCTGTGATCTGACACCTGTTCATCAAAGCCTCTCTGGATTGGTTCACAAGAATCCTGCTGACTTCAGTGACAAAGACCTCCGACATAGCATTACAGAAGCTGTGCCCCACTCCAGGGAGCCCTGCAAAAGCGCTCTGGGAAGGACCTGCTGTAACACAGTGGAAATCAGTGTCCAGATGCAGCCCCAGAGAGGTTATCAGATTAGCGGAGAATTGCCTGAGACCCTTGGATCATCTCAATGTACCTGCAAGGAGATAACTATAATCTTCCCTGAAGAAGAACGGTGGAGGGCAGCACTTCTAACCCCTCCGTGTATCCTGAGTAATAGCTCCACTAACAATTCCTGTGCCACATACAGAGGTTAGTGCTTTGCTGCATCTCATTTAAGCCTCTTCACAGTCATGTATGAGTAATTTCTGTTAGTATTCTGAAAGTGCAGCTAGGAAACCGAGTATCAGAGAGCATAAGTAGCTGCTCAGTGACTGACCTAGAAAC
>NW_006362005.1:0-707 GCF_000327345.1 Myotis davidii
AGGGAAACTTTAATGGAACCTCCAATAATTTCCCACATTTTTTTTTCTATAGTCCCAAGTGGGAATGAGTGGCATCCTGAAGAAATTTTATTTCTTTATAATTTATTTGGAAAGGCATGGAAATTATGGTGGTTCTAGAATGGCCAATTCAAGGTTGCCTAGTTTTTCGATTTTTGCTTAGAAAGCAAAATATATATTTTCTGTACAGGTTACCCAGACCTTCCTCATCAATATTAGGGACTTGAGATGGTCCTAGAAACCACATGAATATGCATTCTGAACCCTAGACTCATAATTCCTAAGATTGAAAAAAATATATCTATCAAATGAAGGAAAATATATCATAATTTAGTTATTTGGGAAAAATACCTGTTTAAAAGTGTCAAGCTTGTTGCTTCAGATTTTTAGAGTCTTTGATAACTAATATTGTTTGCAAATTTCCAAGAAGTTGTAATAGTATGTAAGTATCCCAGACTTATTTGATCACAGAACTTGTATCATAGACCATCTTCAGGAATATATGTTCTTTGGTTCAGATTGTAGGGTTCACTTTGCAGGGTGCTATGTCAAAAATAGTTTCAAAAACACCCAGATTGTGTGATAAAAGTGTTATAACTTTTAACATTCTTTAATGCTGGTTTATTGGATGTTTCAGAATTTCTAAAGTAGAATATTTTATATATATATATATATATATATATAGAGAG
>NW_006362006.1:0-707 GCF_000327345.1 Myotis davidii
TCTCAGAGGGAAGGCAGGGGAAGGTGGGTGGGAGGGAGGAAATACAAAGACCTTCTATGCATATATGCTTAACTCATGGACACAGACAGTGGGGTGGTGAAGGCTGAGGGTGGGGGGACCGGGTGGGCTGGAGGGGATCAATGGGGGAGAAAAAGGGACATATGTAAGACTTTCAACAATAAAGGTTTTAAAAAAAAGTTCAATGTCTATTAAATTCCATCCTCACTGTGGGGTAGAAAGGTTTAAGAAAAAATACCAATGGCAAAACCACCTCCTCCTATCATCCAGGCAAAGAAATGTAGAAGTCTAAGACCTGAATCTTTGGGCAATTCAGATACTAAATCCAACTTAAATAAGAAAGGTATGCAAGGTAATTTTGGTTGTTTTTCTTTTCTTTTGTACAAAATTGTTTTAAAACGCACAACCTAAAGCATCCTTTTCACTTCAACCGTATACTCTTATAAATGTGAGCTATTTACTAGTTAGTTAGGCAAATTAATGAATGGACAATTGCCACAAGAAATGAAAGTGGTATTTTTTGATTAAAGTAGAATGTATAAAACACTTCATTTCTTTAGCTTCTGTTGCTTTGGAATTGTTTATTACTTACAAGGTTTAAGTTTACTTTGCACTTTGTATGAAGTGTTTGCTAAAGTAAGTCAGTGGCTGAAAAAACGTTATAGGAGGGAAAAGTTAACATACTGAAC
>NW_006362007.1:0-707 GCF_000327345.1 Myotis davidii
ATGGCAGTCTCTTCAAAGGTTTCTGTGTTTTGAAGTAAAACGTATATTTACTTTCCTTATTTTTACTCAGAGATGCTATAAAAATAGTGAATAATCTGCAGGAAGCGGCTTCTCCAATCATTGGGTATTGTGAATTAAAGACTAAGCGGTCTATGTTTATCTTGAAATAGGGAGAAAGGGAAATATAGGTGGGCATATAGAGAGATGAATAGTGGAGAATATAATAGGTTTGTTTTTTTTCCTGGAGTTGGATATGATTGTGTACTTTATTTCCCTTTAAACCCAGTAAATTCTGGAACTGTGATGACCAAGTATATTCAAATGTGAGCCTAAGGATACTTCCAATGTTATAGAAATGGTTTTGAATTAGCTGCCAGTTTTACTGTCTGTTCTAATTATCAGGTAATTGAGAATTAATTTTGTAAGATTCACATAACGAGTATCAATTCTTTGGGATTTTTAAGGTAATCAATTCTCCCCCTTAACAATAGCATTTAGAAGTAATAACAAAATTTGTCATATGGCCTCAGACCCATGCTTCATCTAGAGTTTAAGATTATATCCTGCCAAACCACCAACGGACATTTAACGGGAAGTTGTAAATGTTAGTCTCATAAAGTTGGTCATAATGACACCACTTTGTCTTAATATCTTCCTTAATTATATTACATTAATTTTTAAACTTTCAAAAATTAAAATATAAATCT
>NW_006362008.1:0-707 GCF_000327345.1 Myotis davidii
CACTCGTAAGTCAAGGCCCCACTGTATCTCAATAATCTCTCACCCATTACTGTTTGCCATGCCTCTGATTTTTGCACAATAGTCATCTGTCTAAAATGCAAATCCTTATGATGCTTCTATTTACATAAAATCTTTCAATTGCTTCTTCTTAGCTCTCAAAAGCTAATTCCTGCACATGGCATTTCTGGCCTTCACGATTAGGCTTCTCAGACACTCCTGCCATAGCATTATCTTCTTCATCCAACAATTTCTTCATTGTTTGCGTCTTAACCTTTGCACTTACTGTTTCCTCTGCCTGGAAGGACCTTCCAAAATTTCCTTATTAAAGCTAATTGCTTCTCCATCCCATTCCATTCCTGCCTCCCAAGGTAAGAGATTCCTCTCCTCTGAGATTTCACAGTCGTCAACAGTTTACCCTCATTCTACTGATGATCCCTACCTGTCTGCATTCTACAGCATAAGATCAATGAAGGCAAGGATTCTAGAGAAATCATCAGCTGAATAAATTCAAAGAACTCAGTTAAAGAAGACCATCTGACCAAAAATTTGACAAAATTCTTATCAACTGAAGCAATGAACATATTAGACCAAAAGGAAACACAGAAGATGGCCCCTTGGTCGTTCACTCTGCTTCTATTTTAGGCACAATGCTTTAAGAAGTCACACAACTCTAACCAGTTTGGCTCAGTGGCTAGACCGTCGGCCTG
>NW_006362009.1:0-707 GCF_000327345.1 Myotis davidii
ATGCTCCAACCAACTGAACCACCGGGCTGGGGCTGCCCACCTCTTCTTCATGAGATGGATCAAAGATCCTGGGGAATGCCTTATTCCCATGTCTAGAAAGGATATTTGGTGAGATTTGATTTCTTAGGCAAAGAATTTCACATAGAAGTGATAAAGAGAAACTAGAAGTTAACTAGCCCTTTCTCTCCTTCAAAGGGTTCTAATATCTTGGGGTGTTGTGTGCATTGAAGATTAATTGAATTATTATTATTGTTCATTATATTCATATGTTTCTTATTTAATAATGCTGGCAATCTTATGAGATAGGTATCAATATCTCCATTTTGCAGACAAAACTCTTAGGTTCAGAGAGTTTACATTATTTACCCAAAGCCACCCAGCGAGAGCTGGGATCAAACTAAAATGTCCAGACTTCACGTCCGGGAATTTTATACTTTTATATACTTTACTGATGTTCAAGAAAGGCAAATGGTTTAGATGGAGGGGTAGTGTCTTTATTTAAAGAATGAGAAAGCGCTGCCTGACAAAATTCTGTCTCCAACAAGTCAGAATTGTAGAGTAATTCTAAGACTTGCAAATTGTATCTTAGTCCTTCCTGCTCTAAAGTCCCCACATTACCCTGAATAGCCAATGGCATCCCCTTTTTAAAACTTGAGGAAGCTGCCCAGCCAGCATGGCTTAGTGGTTAAGCGTCAACCCATGAACCA
>NW_006362010.1:0-707 GCF_000327345.1 Myotis davidii
CTGCCCAGTGCTGCTGGCACCTACTGACTACCTATGCATCTCAGGCTGCTTCTTACTCAGTTTGGAACAAAGTAGAAAATATCTTAGGAGGGAATCAGGAGCGCACCCAACCAGGACAGACACAATTTCATGGGAACAGCGCCATGCTGTGGAGCCTTGGGCAGGTTACTTACCTTCTCTGGGCCTCAATCCCTTATCTGTAGGGTAATGATAGTACCTACTTCAAGGAAATGCAACATGGATCAACTGACTTAAAATCAGAAAGTGCTCAAAGCAATGCCTGCTATACTATACTACAAGCACTAATCAGATATAAGAAGTCTTGGGCTGGGATCAGAAAGAGAAATCTGGTCTGACTACTAAAAGTGTGACCAAGAAAAATTCATGTAACCTCTCAGGCTTCTGTTTCTCCTCTGTCCATAGGAGACAGCGATATCTTTCCCAACTGCTGTAGATGAGAAAGGATAGTGCTTTATGAAGTACTGGTCAGATTGTAACTATCTTGGTAAATTACCTTCTGTGCATGCAACTCATACCACACAGTGCAATTTTAGGACTGCAAAACAGAGATACTAGGATTTTCCCTTGTCAGAAATGTCAGAAAATGATTTCTATAAAGTGAAAATCTGACCTGGTTACCCCTTCTTAAAATTCTTTCCACCACACATTAAAAAAAGAAAGAACGAAGGAAGGAAGGGAGGGAGGGA
>NW_006362011.1:0-707 GCF_000327345.1 Myotis davidii
TGTTCCATTGGTCTTTATGGCTATTTTATTGTCAAAACCATACTGTTTTGAGTACCTTGGCTTTGTAGTATATTGTAAATTCAGGTGTTGTGATGCCTCCAGCTTTGTTCTTTTTGCTGAAAATTGCTTTACCTATTCTGGGTTGCTTGTGGTCAATTACCTTTACAGTACTGCATATCATTCTAAACCTCATTCTCATTATATTTATTTCTTCCATTCACATACACACACATGGACATACATATACTCATGAACACACACATATACATTTAGTTACACACACATATTCAGAAATATAATTTTTTAGAAAATGGTGGTAAGACTATAGATATTGTTCATTAACTTACTTTATCCATCAAATTATAAGCATTGTTTTTATAAGAGCATGTAGAACTATATAAAATCTCTTTTCAACTTTATAGTAGATTAGAATCATAACAGTCTCCTAGGCATTAAATTTAGTGAACACTAAGATTATTTCCAATTTTGATGATATAAACATGCAGAAGTAACACACTGGTCACTGTATTTTGCTACATGTGTAGAAGCATGCCCATGAAATAAAATCTTAGAAGTGGAATTGCTGAGTCAAAGGACATTTAAATTATTATAGATCAATATAAATACTTTCTCCTCTGCTCTGCCACCATCACTGATAAAACTCTACTAATTACTTTCCCACAATGTATGATTGTCCTTCAGGTGGT
>NW_006362012.1:0-707 GCF_000327345.1 Myotis davidii
TATAGCATGTCTTCAATTTAAAAACTGTCCCTAAATAATGGATACGAAAGAAAGAACTATTAGTTCTATGTTTTTACTACATTTGAGGGAATTTTAATGGACTAGAATTAGCATTTGACATCCCACATTTATCATCATAAGACAATAGTTTGAAACTCACATAGAAGTCTCTGATAAAGTGTGAATTCAATAAGAGCTAGTCTAATTTGAGAATGAAGAAAACTTCAATAGTAAGCATGCAGACTTATTTCTGGTAAAAGTACCTTGGAATTACTTAATCTATCTACTAAACAAATACGTATTTTGTAACATGTAACTTGACTGTGGATATGTTTTTTTAGAAGGAACAATTCTGACACTTAATAATCTGACCTGGGAGCAGTGATTTAGGAACATGGGCAGGCTTTGCTCATACTTACCTGGATCCTCAACACTTTCTTACTCACTTTCCCTCTGTTTACCTTCTCTGACATTTAACTTAGCATCACCATGCATAACTCATTGGATATTCAGTAATAGATACTACTTAAGAAATTCTAGCCTACAAAATAATGCCAAATTAAAAGACAAAATGTTCAATGGAATCTGACATGCAGGTTCCATTCATTCATTAAATAAGCATTTACTGAGCATCTATTGTATACTCTGCATCATGTTAGATGCCGGGAGTGTGAAGATAGATTAGCAATTTAACCATGCTCTAGCAG
>NW_006362013.1:0-707 GCF_000327345.1 Myotis davidii
GAATCTCATAATGATCAGAGTAATTTTACTGCGGTTTCTCCAAATGCATAGAACTATGTTCCAGATATTTGGCAAGATCTGTTTTACTTCCCAGGCTGGGCTTGATTTCTGCTCCTAGCCTGTGCCCCCATATTCCAGATTAACACAGCGGGGTGAGAATTTGGAGGTTAATTGTTGAAACCTATAGAAAACCAGGAAACAACAACAACTAAAGACAATTAGGAACAACAGGGAGGGAAAAAAATAATACCGGAAAAGTTGTCATGATTGATAAACCACGTGGTTGGCCGTGAATAGCATGCACAGCATCATGAAAAGATAAACATTGATTATGATACAGTTTTAATAACTACGATATAGTGAATTGGGAGGCAGAGGAAGAAGACCGAAGACAGTGTGTGAATGTGGTATGTGTGTAAGTGCGTGAGATGTGTAAGTTGTGCATATCTGATGGAGAACCCAGTTTCCATAGTGGGGAATTATAAGTCTAAAGATAAGGTAAGCCTAAAGCTGAAAAATTAGGAAGTAGCAACACGGGATTTTCTGAAAGAGCCAAAGGTGGTTTTTGCAGAGGGAATAGTGGGGTGGGTTTGAGGGACTGCTGCTTTTTTATACTTACTTATAGAACTGTTCCAGTCTTTAAACAGTGTACAATTTTATAAATTAAAACTAAATACAAGTGAGCACCTACTAAAGGTGATAATGAA
>NW_006362014.1:0-707 GCF_000327345.1 Myotis davidii
AAAAATTGACTTGACTATTTGCACTTACTAAAGGCAAATTGTCATTCTTATTAAAATTATCTAAGTATTTCATTTCCTTGCTGTTCTTAAACTCATTTCATGGTACCTTATTTCTTCCTGGATACAGTTTATACTCCTGAGTATGCCATACAAAGAATCTCATGATCTTGCAGCAACTTGCAGTTCTCAAATGATCTTTCTTGCTCCAGGTCTCTGTTAATCTTTGTTTCTGTCCTTAATGTCCTTTTTCCACCATCCTTACCCCTTCATAGCTATGTCCATCATGGGTCTATACCCCTTTCTTCAACTTTGTCCTAACATTGTATTGAAGTTATCTCTTTGTTATCCTGGCTCTTCCACTAAGCTTGAGGGCAGGGATTTTCATTTTATTAGTCTATTGCCCTCTGAACCTAGTTCAATAATATCATACTGTATGTAGGTGTTCAATACATTTTTGGTAAAGGAATAATTAGGATTATCAGCTGACATAAGCACACTGGAAATAAACCTTATGTCTTTTTTTAAGAGAGCTATTCTCCACCATGTTTAGATCAGTGGTTGTCAAGCTGAACTGTGCATTAGAACTGCTAGGGAATGTTAAAAATAATTGCAATGCTTAGGACCCACCATGTTAATCACCAGACTCCCCCAAAGGTGGTGCCAGGCATAAATATTTTTTAAAGGTCCCAGATGATTCTGTTGAAACA
>NW_006362015.1:0-707 GCF_000327345.1 Myotis davidii
GCCAAACTACTCAGGGCCATCTTTAATATTCTTTCATCTTGGTTTTCATCATCACTGGATAAACCAATAAGATAGCTGGGCCATGGTTTCATGAATTGTACCTTAAGGAGTCCTCCCCAAATCTTCATATTAAAGCACATAAGGCAATGATGATATTTGTAAGTTACACTGAATAAACAGCAGAAATTAGTTATAGAGGCTGGCCCAGGTCTTAGGAATTAACCTCAAAATTAGAGAATCAATTTCTTAAACCCCTTTGACCAGCGCTAGGACTCTTCAGTTGGAAAACTCAGCTCAAACCAGTATTTTGTTGTTCTTTCTGGAAAATGGAAATAGAGGTGGGTTGAGAAATAGTAATGACTGCTTCAACTAAAATCTCCCAGAAGCCAGACAATAGAAGTATTTATTGCTTTGAGGAACTATCCATTCTTAATTCCCAAATATTGTTTGTGAAGTAAAGACTTGTACTTTCTCATGGGGCTTCTTTAGTCTATCCTGTAAATGGAGAGATGATGCAATCTGTTCACTGCTTTTCACCCTTTACTTGTGTGATATGGAGAACCGTGTTATAATGGAGCTTGCAGGAATTCCTGAGAACGTGCAAATATTGCATAAATGATCACCCCATGAAGACGTTTAGGCATTCAGAACATTGGGAAATCAGAAATCATAATCTGAACATATCAAGGGGCAGGGTCGGAGGCTCC
>NW_006362016.1:0-707 GCF_000327345.1 Myotis davidii
GAGCCGCGGTTTGCCGACCACTGTCCTAGTCCAACTGTGGAATACCCCGTGGGTAGGCGTTGACCCAAAGTTCTCCATTTGAAGTTATTGAAGGTGGCTGATGTCAGAAGGAAGTGGAACAGAGGGTCTATGGGTACCAATGTGCATTCCATGATATTCAATAAATGTTGAGTCTTCTTATGCCAGTGTCTTTCTCTTTGCCGAGATACCACCTATGCTCACAAAGGGAGCCGACTCTGCGGAAGAACACAAGTTCGCTATCATTTAGCACCAGACTAGACATCAAGGCTCTATGTAAGAAGAAATTGCCATAGGTTTCCAATAAGGCAATATCTTGAAGGACAAGACTAACCCTAAAGGAATCCCATCAGAAAGCATAACATGAGAATCTATGGTTAATGTGTGTTGAATCAGATTTTTCAAAAGTATGAACTCCTCCCTGAAAGCTGAGCACTCATGGACCATTTATTCGCTCTTCTTGGCCACTTGAACAAGGTTCAGCAAGTCACAACTGCAGTGGGCTAACATTCCAGTGGTACTAAAATGATGCTCCAAGAGCTTTCCAGAGAGGAGGAATAATTCAATAAACAAATAAACCAATAAAATAATGCAGGTGACCACTACAGCAACTCAAAACAAGGTGTATTTTTTTCTATTCACTTGAAGAGCTGGATAAAAATTATTTAGCCCTAGCTGGTTTGGCTCAG
>NW_006362017.1:0-707 GCF_000327345.1 Myotis davidii
CTTGAACAATATACTGTCAATAGTTAGATCACTAAAGAGGTCCTCATGGGCTCTGTTGGCTTCCCAGTCCCAGCTGTTCCATTATCTGATATTCTGGTTTCAGAGATAAGTTGCTTGTCTATGGATTTTTCTGCTGGTAAACTGATATTGTTTAACGTCTTGGGCGTGCTGATTCTCAAGTAGAAACAAAGGTATGCCTGTGTCTACATTGTCTATGTCAGATCTTAATCAAGTCTAAATAATCTAGACAGGTGAGAAACACCTGGGCTGCAGAATTTTGGGGGAGTGTGTCACCTGTTCCATCTTTGTAATTAGATTTGAGAGATAAGCTGTTCACCTGAGTATTTAGCTGCTTGGTACCAGCCATGCAGCTTTGTGAGATGTGCCAGCTGCCCAAAGTTATGATTGCTGATGTGTCAATCATGAATGGTAAACCTTTGCCAGGCTAAGGCCTCACAGCCTCGGAACCAGCATGTATGAAACCAGTTCTCATCCCTAAAATATATATTTGATTTATGAAATGATTATTGTCCTACAGGTTGCTGGGTGAAAGTGACTGAAGCTGCTACTTGCAGAGAACAGAGATTCCATAGTACAGACAGCGATTCACGAGTATTTACATCAAGTCAGAAAACCTTAGGTAGCAAGGGTCATGACTATTCATGCTCTCTTCCACACATAATTTTTATACTTCATGGCCCAGAATG
>NW_006362018.1:0-707 GCF_000327345.1 Myotis davidii
TGACTCTGGAATACAGCCGTGCTGGGTGGCTCTGAGCTGCAGCTCTGGCTCAGACATTATACTTAGAAATGGTGGGCGCCGAGCTGTCCACATGATCCTGCGTTCCTAGGAATAATGATACCAGCTAGCTTGTAGCAAGCATCTGCCAAACGCACAGTGTTTGTCCTCACCACAGTCATGCAGGGCCCCTTCCAGGGCTCAGGGGACAAAGGGCAGCAGAGTTGAAGGGAGGGTCACTCTTGCTTTCCTGTGAGGGCAGCGGGGAATGCAGCGTGTTCGGTACCCTCAGGGGACCCCACAGGGAGATGGTCCCTGGCCAGGAGGGTAAGTCTTCCAGACCGTACCATCAGCAAAAGCTGTGACAAGGGACAGCTCGTAGTTACCCAGTTCTCTGAGGTGTGAGGAGGAGGAAATCAGCAAGGAGAAAACCTTGTGGCATGAGGCCCAGCAGCGCCATGTGGAGAGTCCCCGAGTATCTGGTCCAGGTCTGCAGGCTGGGAGCTATGAGATGGTCAGTTTGGTTATCTGTGTTAATACCACTCCAACAGAACCCACAGGCTGGGGGAGCCTGGGGACATTCGGCTTACATCCCAACTGCTTGTCGCATGAGGACATGAATCATCATTATGGCCGTTTCAGCACCCAGGAATGATTTCTCGTTTAGGTGGAGTCAGAACATCTTAGGTTCATATTCTACTATGAGCTTT
>NW_006362019.1:0-707 GCF_000327345.1 Myotis davidii
AAAAACAGCTTAATATACTATTTCAAAATAGTGAACATCCTCATTAAATAAAGAGCCCTTACAGAAAGCAATGAAAGAATGAATAATAAATACCTGAATAATAAAATATCTAGATAATGAACAAAGCAATGCAAAATGACAAAAAGAATGGGCATTGTTTAACCTCACAATTGACTAAAGAAAGTAAAAATCTATATGTTTTGCATTGTTCAACATGAAAAATTGAGGAGAAATGATAGCTAGTGTGGGCAGTGGTTCTGGTAACCAGCACACCTCATAGAGGGGAGTTAGTGTACACAACAGTGTGTAGAAGAATTCGGTAATATATATCAAAACACTTTAAATGATAATATCTTTTGATCTAGTAATTTTTCCTCCTAAAATTTACCCTAAGGAAATCCTCACGAATGTGAATTAAAGCATTAATATTTAATGGCAAACTTAAAAACATTTATAAACAAACCACATTTACAACTGCAGAATACTACTGAGGAATCTTAAATCTATACGATGAGAATACCTATAGGTGCTAATAATGCAAAAGAATAGATCTCTGTGGCAGGCAACAGTATTCAGGGTGACTAATGTTATGGGAATCAGTAGTTTATAAAACATTACACAGAGTATGATTCCAGCGGAGAAATCTTGAGAGAAATATGTTAAAATATTAACAGTGATTATTTCTTGTTTGTGACATTGTTTTTTTT
>NW_006362020.1:0-707 GCF_000327345.1 Myotis davidii
TTGTGGGTTCTTCCTAATCCCTTCCAAGTCTTGCTTCACTGTCCTACTGATATACCTGACAGCTGACCTTGTTGGAGTGAAAGTTATATCCTAACTTTTCTGCTTTTACTTTGTTTCTCCTTGTTCTTTTTTGTCAAAATCTCAGCATAACTTCAGATAAAAAAGAAATTAATGGTAATTAAGGTTTAAACTTTAAGGAAAATTCCTGAGAACATACTAAAGAAGTGAATATATATTATATGATTTACTTATCTTACCTATAATGCAGTATTGTTAACTAGGGACACATTCTACAGAGATCCCTAGAACTTATTTATCTTGCATAAATAAAATTTTATATCCACTGAATAGCTAATTATTAACCTATGTACTTCACTCAATAGACATTTATGGAGTAAGCTACTAGGTATAATGAACTCAACTATATATTGTAGACAATACAAGAAGAATAAATACTTTATTCCAAGGAGCTCAGTAAAAATGTCCATTTACTTAGGTCTTAAAAATTTTAAACATTTTAAGTAATTAAATCTGTAAAGATTTAAACATATTTTGTGATATTGATAGGCTTTCAGAATTTTAGTTCCTGTTGATTGTTTAGATAGTGGTGATCTTAGTGAAGCTAAGAAAGTCTGGAGAAGAATGGGTTTCAAAGAAGGTGAATTTTATTTTAAGAATGTTAAGTTTATAATGTGTGCAAAAGGTCT
>NW_006362021.1:0-707 GCF_000327345.1 Myotis davidii
GGACACTGGTAAGTCAAGGCCCCACTGTATCTGGAACTTGTCTGTCTCTCTCCCAGACTTCAAGCTCCCTGAGGAGCTTGATTCATGTCTGCAGTTGCATGGCCCAGCACAGGGCCTGACAGAGGTAAGCATTCGGTAGAGATTGGCAAAAAGAAAGTGAGTGCTCAGGCTGTGGCTTTCTACCTCTTAAAGTCAAGGCCAGTTATCCTTCCTCTCCCAGGCCCAGATCAAGTTTTGCCTCCCTCAGAAACCTCCTCTGACCAATTCTGCCCCTCAGTGCTGGGAGGTCTAAGGCTCCTTGTCGGTTAGCGTCTCTGTAGAGAGGGCAGGCTGCTTTCCTCTCAGCCAGGTGGATGCCAGACTGGTCAGGTCACCTGATGCATTCATGATCTCATTTGACCCTGAAGGGAGTTCTTGTAATCCTCATTATACACATGAGAACACTGAGGACCGTATAGGTAAAGTGTTTATACCAGAGGTCACACAGCTGGTAAATGAGTTGAGACTTGAACCCAGGCTTTGGGACTCACTCTCAAGCCTGGGCTCTTCCCACTGAACCACACTGTTTCTGCATGTAAAACAGGAGACCTAACACTGAACAGCAATTAAGAGCCAACCCATTATATCCTAGCCTCCTCCACAGGGATTGTTTGAAACAGGGCTCCAGGCTGAGCCCTTCAGTTTCCTCAGGTAGGAGTGGAGAAAGA
>NW_006362022.1:0-707 GCF_000327345.1 Myotis davidii
AAGGGATCCCAAATTACCTACAAGATAAAGTCCTCAGTAAAGTATCTGAAATCCTCATCATCTATGTCTCCCCTGCTTACATCCTCAGCTGTATCCTAAACTTGCACTCTACTTGTAAGGCATAATGAGCTTCTTGCCATTCCAAAACGATGCTAGTGTAATACATACGGACTTTCCTTTTGCCTGGGGATTTCCTGTTTTGCTTTATTAATAACTCTCCTTTCTTTCTCTTAACACCAAGTCCCAACCTTTCTCTGACTCATCGGGATAAAGAGACATCCTTGAATAGCGTTAGCTTTCTGCCAAGTTCAACATCAGTTACCTCCCTAGACCAGTGACTCTCAAACCTCATTCAGTCTGAGTTTCCCAAAGCAGAATTATGGGTGGCATGTACATGTGAGGACATAGAGAATCAATCCAGATCTTTAGGTAATAACCATGGTTTTCCCTGCTTTGAACTTGGGCTCCTTCTGCTGAGATCTGGGCCCCTTCTAAGTTACATACTGAATCCCTTTCCATTAATGTCTGTCTTTAAATTGCTACAGAAAATTACTGTCTTATATTCAAATCTAAATTACAAAAGGAATCATAAAGGAAATCAGCTATTTTCAAACTATGAAGTCTCCATGAGAGTTCTAGAATTTTTACATAGTAAGGACTTAAGATTGGTCATCTAGGCCCAGCTGGTGTGGCTCAGTGGTTGAGGG
>NW_006362023.1:0-707 GCF_000327345.1 Myotis davidii
ACCAGGAGGTCACGGTTCAATTCCCGGCCAGAGCATTAACTAAAATGTCTTCTTAGAAAAATCAATAATTGTGTGGGAGCTTTATTGAATTGTTTAAACTTTTGCCTTAATTCTTAGAAAAGTTTTGTTGTGTACCTGGTGCTTTTAGAGCAAAAGTGAATGGTATAAAAGAATCTTCATTATTGGAATGCCAGAGTTTAAAACGATTATTACTTGTCCAAAATCCTTTGTTTTATTGCCCTTTGCTGTTCAGTGTTCAGGTGCATTTATAGGAAAATATTCTGGTTATCTAGTACCTCATAACAAACTACCTAGATGTGAATGTTCAAAACGCCATTATTCATAGTAGCCCCAAACTGGAAACAACCAAATGTCCTTCAATTTTGTTAGATAAGCCCACAAAACAGTACAGTCACATCATGCAATACTGTTTAACAATGAAAATAACCTTCTGGCACATGCAACAATGTTGATGTGTCTCAAAGGCCTTGTGTTGTATGGAAAAACAAAAGACAATCTCAAAAGATTATATACTGTATGAATCTGTTTAAAGAACAATCTCAAAATAACAGAACTCTAGAGATGGAGAATAGATTTGTGTTTTCCAGGAAATTGGGGAGTAGACCACACTATTAAGAGTCAGAACAAGGAAGTCTATTGTGGTGATAAAATTATTCTCTATCTTAATTGTGATGGCAAATGTATAC
>NW_006362024.1:0-707 GCF_000327345.1 Myotis davidii
TCCCCATGTTGCTTATTTGCAGTTAAAACCTACAATGATTCCGATTTGTTGTGATTTCAGTGGTACCTTGCCTCTGCCAAATGAGGACTAATTTTCTAAGTTCTGATCCTTTTCCCCATGCATTCATGTTAAACTATCTTCTCAATATCACTGCAGCCAAACTGTAAGAAGGCACAGAACTCTGCAAACTAGTAGAGATGTGGAGGGGAGCAGAGCCTGCCCTGAGTGTCCAGGAAAAGCACAATTCCTGTAGTTGTTTATTGAGTGCCTGTTATGTGCCAGGTATAGTCATTAATTACTGCAGATGAAAAAAGATTGAGGCACCATTCATAAGCCTTAAAGAAGCCCACGGTTTGAACATGTTGATATTTCCAAGGAATCACAGACCATGAATTTAGAGTTGAAAAGAAATCTAAAGACACTTCTGTTCACTTCTTAGATGCTGGTCTTGTTCTGGTTAGTAAAATTGAATACAGTTACCTAGATATTAGATACATGGGTTTTTATTTGTTAAAAATTGATGCATCAGTATGTATATCTTGATAAATTATAAATGATCCTTTTTAAGAATTCTTTTCTTTTTCTCTGTTTCTAATGACATGTGAATTTCTTTTTTCTAATCAAATGAATTCCTTGGCAGAGGAACATAAATTTATTGGAGTGTGTAGAAAACTGAAAACTGAAAACAAAACAAAACAAAACAAAAA
>NW_006362025.1:0-707 GCF_000327345.1 Myotis davidii
TGTATGATACTATAATGATGGATACATGTCATTGCATTTATCCAAACCCAAAGAACATAATCACCAAGAGTGAACCCTAAAGTGAACTATGGCCTTGGAATGATTATTATGTGTCCATGTAGGTTCATCACTTGTAACAAATGTACTACTTTGGTCAGGAATGTTGATAACTGAGGAACTTATGCATGTGTAGGGGCAGGGATTTTGTGGGTAGTCTGTGTATCTTCCTTTTTTTTTACTGTGAGCTTAAAACTGTTTTCAAAAAATAAAATATTTAAAAAATGACAAGTCACAGAATGAGAGAACATATTTGAAATGCTTACTATCTTACCAGGAATTTGTATCCAGAATATACAATCTTACAACTCTATGACAGACTACTCATTAGTCTACTAGAGAAGTGCAAATTAAAGTCACCAGATACCACTACACCCCCCACTGGAAGGGCTAAACATAAAAACATTAAGAACATCAAGTGCTGGTGAGGATGTGGAGAAAACATTTCTGCTTGGTAAGTAAAATGCAACAAATATTTTGGAAAGAATTTGACAGCTTCTTACACAGATAAATGCACACTAATCATATGGCTCAGCAGTGCTGCTCTTAGGTACTCACCAAGAACAGCAAATGCATATTTCTATACAAAGACTTGAAAACCAAGGTTCACCCCAACTTTATTCATAGTAATCAAAAATTGGCAACTACCT
>NW_006362026.1:0-707 GCF_000327345.1 Myotis davidii
TTTGTTTGTTTGTTTTTGCCTGTTTGTCTTCTCAAATCTTTCTCAATGCTGCATTAGAATAGCTTTCTGTGAAAATCTGGGAAAATTGAACTCCAGGCTGAGTAGATGCAGTGCTGGGAGAGCACCATGAGATTATGTATGCATAATTTCAGAGGAAGAAGGGGCTCAGAGCAAGAGGTGGCCCTGAACTTTGTGGAGGTTGGCAATAGAATAGATGCTGTTCTCTGCACAAATTTAGAGGGAGGGTTTGTTACGATCTTCCCTGATCTAATGAGGCACAGTGGTATTTCAACATAAAGCATAGAGCTGGGCAGGACAGCTGGCTGTCATCAGGCCTGGATCCCTGAGTTCTGGGGTGAGACAGTGCAGGTATTTCTTCCTCCACTTACCAAGTTCATCCCTTCATCCATCCTTTCATACAGCCATTCAACAAACATCTCTATATTAGCTAACATACAATACAGGGTGCTGTTTTATGTATTAGGGGATTCAGTGATGAACGAAACCAAATTGCTGGCCTCCTGGAGCATATGTTCTATGGGGAGGAGATGAAAAAAAGACAATTATAAGAAAAATGTCAGGAAATATGGAAAAGTGGGCTGTCTGACCTTAACTGAGTGGCTCAATGACAGTGGCCCCAGGAGGAGGAGGGGCAGGAAGGGAGCTGCATACAGTTTTGTGACTGGTATTATTTCCTTTCTTGCTAA
>NW_006362027.1:0-707 GCF_000327345.1 Myotis davidii
TGGAATGGAATATATGGAACAATGAAACATTATTCAGTCATAAAAAAGGAATGAATCTTGCCATTTGCAACAAATGGACCTCGAGGGCAGTATGCTGAGTGAAATAAGTCAGAGAAAGGCAAATACCATGTGACCTCTCTTATACAGTGTGTGGAATCTAAAACAAACAAAAAAAAACCCCTCATAGATTCAAATAACAGATTGGTGATTACCAGAGTGAGTGGGAGAAATGGGTGTAGGAGGTCAAAGGGTAAAAATAAATAAATAAATATTATTACTGAGCAACAACCAAAAGAAAGAAGGGAAGGAGGGAATAATAAAGATAGTGTCATGCCAGTAGATATAAAGGGAGATGAGCTCCCATTCCAGTCTGGAGGTGGGATGGAGCGTGAATCAAAGAAAGCTTCCCTGAGAATGTACATAGAAGATAGGACTCAAAGAAAGAAATAAAATAAAAAGGCTTTTTATTTCAGGTAATGATGATGATGATAATTATTAAATTCATGGTACAGATAAGGAAATAAATTCTAGAAAAGGTTACATAATTAACTCCACACAGCCAGTGATCAAACGTATTAGCAAGGAAGACTCTCAGAAAGAAAACACGTGTAGCAGAGAAGCGGTGTGCCTGCCTGGGCCTGTCTGAGCCCAGGCCTGGGCTCTTATCTCTTCCCTGTGCACACTCCTCACTTCACAAATACCTGGGA
>NW_006362028.1:0-707 GCF_000327345.1 Myotis davidii
CCACTGAATCAATTCTAATGGTTTTGAACAAATTTCTGAGATGCTTTCTTCAAATAAAATATGGTTTTGAGGGGTGAGTGAGATAATTGATAAAGCAGTTTGCAAACCACAAAACAAAACAAACATTTTATAAATACTAATCATTATTTGTGTCTTTATAATAAAGGGTTTAGACATGGATACCTTCAAGACTCATGGGTGGTGCCTGAATATACTTTCAAAAGCCCAAAAAGTTTTATCTAAAAGACATTTTGAGAGATCTTAAAGTGCCAACTAAATGGTAATTGATAGTCACCACTAACAGAGAAAGATCATTGCAACATTTGATTAACTTTACTAAATAAGAAGATATATCCCTGATAGGAGAAGTTGTTAGAGGGAAAAAAGGAAGTCAGAAGGAAACACTCTAAACATCTGTCATTTCAAATTAATATTAGTGCTGACTACTAATATGACTACTAGTATTATGCCCATAGGAGTGGCAGATAACTACAGCTATAGGAAATGTGATTGCTTAGAGACTTTAAGTGTCATACACTGTTAAGAAAAAGAAGGAAGATGAGGACAAGAAGAAAAAGTAAGAGGATGAGTCATTTTCAGGAATAGGCACAGACACATGAAGAAACTAAGAATTCATTGAAGGATTTTGTATTGGTGGCACCCAACGCAATTTGTTTTTCTTCCTTTTGAAGGTCAAGCATGGCACA
>NW_006362029.1:0-707 GCF_000327345.1 Myotis davidii
CCTGAACTTCAGCCGCAGTAACAGCTCCAGCTCCTCCTCCTTCCGTTCCCACAGGAGGGTCTCGGGGTTCCAGCTGAAGAGCCCCAAACGGAGGCGCAGTGTCTGGGGTGCAAAGGGGCGCCCCTCCCGCAGAAGGAACCTGAACCCCACGCCTTGCCAAGCCCAGCTCTCCCAGGACTCGGGCAATCACCCTGACACCTGCGATCCTGGGGGGTGTCGTTCACGCGTCTCTGCTGAACTGGGGACGCATCTTGGTTTGTGCCCGTCTGTCCCCCCCCCCTACCCCCCCGGGGGGCGGCCCCTGGGAGCGGCGCTGAGCATCCTGGAGGCTCAGAGCCTCCGGGGCAGGAGGCCCAGGGGTCCATGGCACGGCCAGGGTCTCACCTGAGCACCGCCCCCAGCTCGGCCCTTCACCAGGGCCCTCCTGTGTCCGAGATGGTACAGCCGCCGGTGCGCGCAGGAAACGCAGGGAAAAGGCTGTGCACACCCGGCTGAGAGGAGGCCCTGCCCTGCGGACACTTCCTGACCTTAACCAGCCATCGGCCACCCAGATGCAGTTGCAAAGGCCACTTCCCTAAAGGGGCGCGCAGGGCGCTGCGAACGCCTCATTTAGGGAACATTAGGGAATATTTAACACTTTAGGAAGACGTCTTATTTCACACGCAGCTTTAAATTCAACGGTCACACACACACACACACACACACAC
>NW_006362030.1:0-707 GCF_000327345.1 Myotis davidii
TAACCTCTTTGTTAAACTGAGACCCTGGACTGGGCCAGAATCCTTAAAAACCTTTGCTGGTGCAAAATCCATGAGTAATGGTAAATTCAAGTAGAGTGCATTCATGGAGAGGCCCCAGAACACCTACTGTGCTGTAGAAGCTGGTAGGTAAGTGAGGATAATATTTAAATTGCTTTTCTTAGCACTTAATCAACCACAGAAAGTTACAGCAAGTCATTTTTCACAAGAACTTACAGCTGACTGGCTTTTGAAAACTTATTGCAGATGAACTTAAAAAAAAAAAAATGTAACCCTTTCAGAAAGGGCAGTGCGGCTGTTTCCCAAGCCCTCACAGATTCTGATCTGAGAGTACAGTTTCAAATGGCATGCAGCTTTCTGGGCTGCAGCAGGGCATTTTCAGTGCCACTGGCTTGGCAGCATTTGGAGACTTTGGGGGCACCTCCTGCATCTAAGAATAAAAACAACAACAAAAGGGGAGGAGCTGAAAAGGATAAGCCTAAGGAATGCAGTTTGTCTTCCAAAAGACTCAGTTTATAAGTATCAGACTGTTACCTGCTTCTAACTTTGGAAGAACTTACTATTCCTTCTTTTTGAAAGGTCTGGTGTGCATGCACAGAAACTGGATAATTGATGCATGTTACATTAGTTGTATGTAGGAGAACATATCCTTAGAAAACTATTTTATTTTAGCAATTTAGACCAAAAAA
>NW_006362031.1:0-707 GCF_000327345.1 Myotis davidii
AACATTATATGATAGAAGTAGCCAAGATCCCTGAGTCTCCAATTTTAAGAAAACTTCCAGACACACAATGTGATGTCAGTAGGAAAAAATATATTAATTATGCTAAGCCATTGAGATTGGCAGTTGCTTGCTACATTAGTTAGCAAATACTGACTAATGCAAGTAATTATAAATAGAAGATACAAAGCCTGCTTGTAGAATGTAATAAAATCTGAAGTTCAGATGCTGTTACCGACACTGTTAAGATATTTACATAAGGAAAAAATGAGTGCAGTTATGGCCGTGACCTTTTTAGGTCGTTGCACCTTGAACAATGTGCATTTCATCTTTTTATTTACTTGTTTTATATTCCAGTGAGAAATAAGATGCTGTACCCGAGGAGTATATTTTCCCCAGGGATGTGTACTCTGGGAATATAAAAAGGATAATAGAAAGTGACTGTAAATGGATGCTAGTTGCCCGATATATGTTAAAACTTGAAATTCTGAGTGTACAGAGGGAACAAATAAACGAATATGAATAAAGTTTCATTAAGAGTATTTTTTGAAAACATAGCAAAATTTGTACCCTGCCAAATATACTCATAAAACATTTAATTTGAGAAGGAAACTAATGTTTATACATTTGTACTTCTAACTTTGTAATATATATCCTACAATGCCATTTATATATGCACTAGAGGCCTAGTGCATGAATTCATGCATGGG
>NW_006362032.1:0-707 GCF_000327345.1 Myotis davidii
ATGTGCACAAATTTCATGCACTAGGCCACTAGTAGATACATAAAACCTTATGATCCTCTCAATCAATGCAGGAACCATTTAAGGACATTCAAAATTCCATCATGATAAAACTTTTAATCAAACTTGAAATAGAAGATATTAGAGAGAAGAATAGAAGCATCAAAACCTATCAACAACCCATCATATAAAATTCTGAATAGTTAAATGTTAGAAGTGCTCATTCTGAAATTAGCAGCAAGATAAGAGTATGCACTATAACCTCTTCTATTTAGCACTTAAATGTAGGTCTTAACTAGCACAGTATCAAAGAAAGAAATATAAAATTACAGAACAATATTCTTATAAACCCAGATGAAAAACTCAACAAAAAAGCAACCCAAAATTTAATAATACATTAAAATCACCATACACCATGGTCAAGTTGGACATATTCCAGGGATGTAAAACTGGTCCAACATCCACATTATCCATCAATATGATGCACCACATTAGTAAATGAAGGATAAAAATTATATAATCATCTCAATAGATGCATAAAAAGCAGTTGACAGCATTCAACATTCATTTAGGATAAAAACTCTCAATTAAGTGAGTATAGAAGGAACATACGTCAATATAATAAAGGCCATTTATGACAAAGCCACAGTTAACATCAGACTCAATGGTAAGAAGCTGAAAGCTTTTCCTCTAAGATCAGGAGCAAGACA
>NW_006362033.1:0-707 GCF_000327345.1 Myotis davidii
TGTGCAAGTACCAAGAATGTACTCTGGCTCGGGTGAACTGAACCTAAACATCACTCATGACTAATACCATCCTGGCTGGGGAAACAATTCTGCATAGCTCCTGCCCCAAGCCCTTGAAACAGAAGGCACTTGTGTCCAGATGTTCTGAAAAGCTTTGTCAAAGGCAGACACTGCTTTGGAAGAGACAAAAAAAAAGTAATTTATTCTTCTCAGAGAGAATAAATGTAATAAATTCTGCTAAGGCATGAATGTTTGTGTTCCCCTTAAACCCATATGTTGAAATCCAAACCAACAAGGTGATGGTATTAGGGGTGGAGCCTTTGGCAGGTGATTGGCAGGAGGCTCCACCCCTAAGATGGAATTAGTGCCTTTATAGAAGAGGCCCAAGAAAGCTCTCATCCCTTCCGCCATTTAAGACAAAAGGAGAAGTCACAAGTTTATAACCAGGAAGAATGTGCTTAGCAGAACCCAACCATGGTGGCACCCTGGCCTTGCAATTCCCGCCTACAGAGCTGTGAGCATTCAATTCCTGATGTTCATAAGTCACTCAGTCTGTGTATGCTATTTGTTTATAGCAGCCTGATCAGACTAAGGCAAAATAAACGATTATTTCCTAGGATTGCAAAGCATGCATTTTTCTTGATTTATTTCATATTCACAATTCTGGAGATTCTCACAAAATTTGTAATGTTCGTAGCAGTTGCACA
>NW_006362034.1:0-707 GCF_000327345.1 Myotis davidii
AAAAAAAGTAAAATACATTTTAAAACAATAATATAAATATACAGGAAATTAAAAGTACCTGAGTAATGCTTTGTTAGAAAGTATTCCTTTGGAACCACACACCATATACCAAGGTAAATATTAATCATAGTGTCGGTAGACCATTAATACATTAAGAATTCTTACTTTCTCTTTTTAAATATATCAAATGAAAGAAAGAAAAGAATGGGATCTGATATGTACAATGGACATAATCCCAAACAAACCCCATTAGACTGACAGAAAATGGTATGGATCATAAAAGCAGAATCATAAACTAACAGTATCAAACATATATAGCATGAATTTTCTGGACTCCTTTCACTAAGAAAGTTTAGAAGAGTGTAGTTATTTTTCCATAACACAATACAACTTCTCCAGTTCTTTAGGGAAGACACACTAGTTTAGGATGAAACAGTCTATCACAAAAAAGCTTGGTCGCCAAGTACTACACTTTGCAGCCTAGCAAAACATAGGAAACAGACTCTTTCTAGCAACATCTCTAATTGCAAGATAAGTAGAAAAGACTTTGTGACACCAGTTGTATAATGTAGAATTCCCTGAGACTGTCTCCTTCCAACGCTAGCTTGTATCTGTTCCTACATCCTAGTGCAGGGGGGTCCAGACAGGGAGGGCTCTGCAGTAGTGCATGAGGCCATTTTTCTCAACCCTGCCCAGCAGGTGGCAAA
>NW_006362035.1:0-707 GCF_000327345.1 Myotis davidii
AATCCTTTCCGTGAGGCTACAAACATCACGAGTCCCCAGAGTTGAAGTGGGGCATCTTTACAGAAAAGAAGGGGAAATACAGCAAAGGGATGAAAAGAGAGACCAAAGAAAAAGTAAGTACAGGAGAGGAAGGTGGGCTATCGCTGATGACAGGATTTTGCCAGTTGAGGGAACGTGGGCTGTAAGGAACAGATTCTGTGTGCAAACAGGGAGAGGTTTCCCTTCTGTTTGCTGAAAACACAGCTTACAGCCTTTGTCAAGCCATCCCTCAGACTGTGCGCTCCGGCCGCAGATAAGACTTTTATGGATGGATTATTTGTAAACAGTGTTATTGCTCTATGATTAAAACAACGGTTATGTAATTCCTGAGGGAAGAAGATATAAGAGCTGCAGAAACTGCCCGGGGTCTCTCAGAAGGCTGAAGAAGGCGGTCCTCAGAGCCTTGCATGCCAACCAGGTAACCCTCCTGCTCTCTCCAGCTACTCACGGGGCAGAAACGATAAGCTGCAGCTCTAATGGTATTGGGCATGCTTCTGGCTGTTCTGTGTGATATATGGATGACTTATTTTCTTTCTTCCCCCATTAGTAAGAGCAGTGGCTTTGGCCTCAAATAGTGCAGGGTTAAATCATGGCTCTGCAATCTAGCAGCTGTGGAACTTTAAGAAAGTTAATCTTTTGTTTTTTTAATCTTCACCCAAGGATATGTT
>NW_006362036.1:0-707 GCF_000327345.1 Myotis davidii
CCATATTCCTTTATTTACATGCCCCCAAACAGTATTTCATCAAAAATTGCATGTATCAATATTACACAACCCCCAATTTTTCTTTAAAGGTATTTCAAAAAAGAAGTCAACCCATTCTCCACACAGTCCATTTATTATGGAATTCACAGCATGTGAGTAAAAACGAATGGCAATTTCTACTCAACCCTATCTTCTTAAAGTTCTCTCTCTGATAAAGCCAGCGGAGGTAATCTACCTCAAAACAGCCTTTGAATTCTTTCTGTGCCTTTAGAAGACCTACAGCATTCCCAACTTGTATTATATCCGGCTTCCCTTTTCCAGAAAACAATACCTTAATTGAAATCAGGAGCTATGTTTTATGCATTTTTCCATATTCACAGTACCTTTCTTTGGGAGGTTAAAGAAACACCTAATTAATGAATGTATAATGAAGACTTAACCTTCCGCTGTTGAAGGTAAGACACATTAAAGCAGCATAGTTCTTATATGAACTTCTGCAAATACACATTACCACTTCAGGGCCCTGACTACTATTCTCTCCCGTCTTGGTAAAATAAAGAGAAGTCAGAAATACTTGAAAATATGAAATGAGAGGTAACTGCTGTGCTCCAAATAAGAAGGCTAGATCAAGGAGAAAGACGATTCAAAGATTAGAGACTGCGGGCTCAAATGAAAAATAAAATAGAACCATAAATCATTCAGTCACT
>NW_006362037.1:0-707 GCF_000327345.1 Myotis davidii
GGGGGGGGGTGAAGGGGGCAGGGGAATACTGGGTATCCTGTCTCCCTGTCCACTGTTCTCTCTAAGCCAGGGTGGGCACCCGCTCGTGGCAGCACTGTGCCAGGTGCTATGGCGATAGCAAGGTCGTGGCCAGACTAGAGCTGGTGGTCATGGTGGCCCCGAGCCACATGGTGCGATTCCATGTAAACCGGGGCTCTGACCTCCTGTTCACAGAGCTGCATCCTTCTAGACCCCTCTGCGTGACCCTCCCCACACCCCAGCCCATGGGGCCCCTCCCTTCTCTGTCTCCTCCCAATGCCATCTGCCTGCCCAGGTTCACCCCACTCTACCCCGCACTCCCTTCCAGACGGCCGGTTCCCTGTTTGTTGCTGGACAAATGCATCCACACGTCTTGTCTTTCCAGCTGGTGCCTGGTGGTACCGCATGCCCCGCAGGTCATCACAAATGCTCAATGGGTCAAGGGCTTGATGGTAAACCAACAAAAGCAGTGGGGTTTTAAAGGACGGGAGTCAGAGCCCAGGAGAGCCTGTGGGAACACCAGTTCTGGTTCTGCGATGAGTGTCAGCTCTGATTTGATGCTTTAAACAGCTTCGAGTGCATCCAAATTCGCCGTGTGGTTTGAAGACCCTCCTAGTCATTTCAACTTAAGAGCTCCTGAGGCTCGCACTCTCCATATACTTCTGCCCTCTGGGACCTGTCCCTGCCTG
>NW_006362038.1:0-707 GCF_000327345.1 Myotis davidii
AACCATTGGCAACCATTAATTTACTTTCTGTCTTTATAGATTTGCCCATTCTGGACATTTCATACAAATTTTTATAGATTTGCCCATTCTGGATGTTATGGACTAAATTATATCTCCCAATGTGTCTGTATTTGGAGATAGTGCCTTGAAAGAGGTAATTAAGATTGAATGAGATCATAACGGTGAGGTCCTAGTGATCCAATAGGATTCATGTCCATATAAGAAGAGGCAGACATAGAAGGGACAAGTGTGCACAAAGAAGAGGACATAGAAGGCCACAGCAAGAAGATAGCCATCTGCAAGCCAAGGGAGAGGCCTTAGGAAAAACCAAACCTGCTAACCCTATGATCCTGAACTTCCTGCTTCTAGAACTGTTATTTAAGCCACTCAGTTCTGTGGTATTTTGTTTTGTTATGGCAGCCCCATAAGATTGACATAGTAGAATCATAAAATATGTGGACTTTGTCTTTTTTTCTTTAATATGTGGACTTTGTATTGGCTTTTTTCACTTAGCATGTTCGCAAAATCTAATCCACATTGTAACATGTATCAGTAATTCATTCCCTTTTTGATGACAATAATAGTTCATTGATGTGAATGTACCACATTTTGCTTGTCCATTTATCAGTTGGTGGACATTTGGATTATTTCCACCTTTTGGCTATTATGAGTGCTACTGCTATGAACATTCATGTGCCAGTTTTTGT
>NW_006362039.1:0-707 GCF_000327345.1 Myotis davidii
CAGCATGAAAAACAAATGGTTGGGTTTATTTTGCAAAGGAGACAATAAAGGGAAGGGGTACTTTTCTTAAGGAAAATCAAGGAAAGTGTTTTTTTCTTACATGCTTAGGTTTACATGGCCGGGGGTGTCTATACCTCACATGAGTTGTTGCTGGGAAATACTTCCCAACACAGATACACAGGGTCACTGCCGGTCTGATATCAGGCTTAGAACTCGAGGTGTAACTTCCACAAGGCCAGTTATCTTTGGGCACTACTGGCCTCAACAGGCCATCTTAAATGTTAACGATACATGGCGCCTTCCTCTGAGCCCCCGCAGGAAAAATAGGAAGGGCCACACCGCGCCTATGACCAAAAACACTGTAAACGGCGACCTGTGGTATTTGAATGTTTCCACTAAACGCAAAAACAATTTCCTATGAGGCAAGCACTTGCTCCTGCCTATGAGACCAGCCTCTATGGATTGCAATAGCAGTGCCAGACATCAATCACAACGTACTTCAGTCTTAGTGGTTTCTAACAGTGGCTTAAGAGCATTCCTGGACACAATCAAAACCACAAGCAAAACATGGTACCCTAAATGACTCTTCTTCCTCTGCCATATACACCCATTGTGATGGTTAACTCTGTGGGTCAACTTGACTGGGCCAAGGGATCCCCAGGTAGCTGGTTACACAATATTTCTGGGTGTGTCTGTGAAGGTGTTTC
>NW_006362040.1:0-707 GCF_000327345.1 Myotis davidii
AAAGAGTACCTTGATTTATTAGTGATGATTGCCATTTGTGTGGGAGGGTTCTGGTGGCCTATATGCCATGCATTTGGTATCACTGATTGAATTATTTCTGCTGTGTGTATGTGTATGTTTTCCCTGGTACAGTTGTAGCTTCTCAGAACATATTTAAAAAATGGGAAAAGGAAGAAAGAGCAGCCTAAACCCACATGGGGTTACTGGAGATGACAACATTGTGTACATACATTCTGAGAGCACACAGTTTTTAAGATGTGGCATGAGCAAAGGAGACATACTAAACTCAGAGCACTCTTGCAAATAAATAAAACAAGCCACTGTTCTCCAGCATTTTTCTCCCAAATTTTTATTCGGAGAGACTTCAAGCCAAGAGAAAAGTTAAAAGACCAGTAGAATAAATGCCCTTATATCATTTTCCTAGTTTCATCCATTGTTGACATTCTCTCACTCTGCTTTTATCCTCAATTATTAAAAGTAAATAAATAATTCATGACACCAAAGCATTCATCTCTTAAGAACAAGGATATTCTGCATAATCCTAATATCATTATCATACCTGCAAAAATAATATATAAGCCATATTTAAATTTCCCTAGTTGCCCCTTACAGCAGGACCAGATCGAATGTACTGCTTTTGACCCTTTTATTTTGGTAAATTACATATGTATCATAAGACTTTTCATCGATAAAAAGCCCTTCAAAAA
>NW_006362041.1:0-707 GCF_000327345.1 Myotis davidii
GGTATTAGCTGGAGGTACCATTCTGTGTGGCGTGCTCTACAGTGCAAAGCAAGACTCGTCTGTGATTTACTCATTTTCCAGTTCAGTTGTTTTATTTGTCTCCTCAATCGAGTGAGGGTTCATGACTCAGAGATACTCTGAGGAAGACCATGAAATTCTCATGAGGTGTCCCAGCTGATCACCCAGAATAGCACTGGATGTACCCTTAGGCACTCAGTAAATTTTTTGGAGTAAATCAAGGATTGAAGAGCAAGGAGAGGTGTCTGGCTTTGGGGGGTGAGGATCAGCTGACCCGTGAACATCCCTGAGAAGATGTCCACTCTGTGCCACTGCCTCCTGCCAGCCCTCACATAGGGCATAGAGGGATTTCCTGTCAAGTATGGAGACAGACCTTCTATCACCCTGAGGCTTATGGAACCCTCTCCAGGGGAACAGTCAGCAGTGGAACCAGCTGTACAGCCTATAGCATCTGGTTTTCCTCTCAGCCACAATTGTCTTCCTCTAGCTTAGAGCTGGAGATTTAGGGTCAGTGGATGACAGGGATGCAGTAGCAGGACCCATTCTCTCCTTCTCTGGTCAGAAGCATAATTCTTACCATCTGATGAGGCAGAAGTTCAATCTCCACCAGAAGCATCCCTCTGCAGGCCTGAATGTCATGGTTGGGTCCTCCCTTTCCCTCTAGACCTCTCCTCTTTTTGGTGTCCGGG
>NW_006362042.1:0-707 GCF_000327345.1 Myotis davidii
TTAGGAAGGTTGAGAACCACTGCTGTAGATGATCTGAGCTTCTGTGACCTAGAGACACTCAGATCGAACATGCCTAAACAGAACTCATTAACTCCACCCCACCTCCTAAATTTGCTATTCCTCTTAAGTTCCTTTTGTAAATAACTGCACTATCCTCCCAGTTACCCAGGCCAGAAAACTAAAAATCAGGCTTTATCCTCCCCCTTCCTTCCCCCTACATCCAATCAAAGACTAAATTCTGTTGTTTTGCCTCTTTGATTCAATCCCCATCTTGAGCAGCCCCACTGACACCAACATATTGACTTCTTTCTTTCCTAAATTATTGTCTCTGATGGCTAGTCCTATCGCCAATCTTGTCTCCCACCAATTCATGCTGTGCCCTGCCACAGGGGAAATTTTCTGCCATGCAACTGCAGTCACGCTTCTTACTCTCCAGTGGTGCCTCTCTGTGGTAGGACATCAAGCTTCTAGGTAGGGTCTATGAAGCCATTCAATGTTAAGCCCCTCTCTCAATCCTGTGAAAGGTATTTCTTGCCATTTCTCTTTGTTTTGTCTCTATCTTGCTCTGCCAGTACCATTCACACTAGAGCAAGGATGTTCAAGAAATATGTTGAATACATAGTTCTGAGTCACATTCTCAGAGAAGTATATTTTTCTTGGTTACTCATGACTCTCATGTTTTTGGGTAAATGGGAGGGTCCTTAGTG
>NW_006362043.1:0-707 GCF_000327345.1 Myotis davidii
CCAGTCGCCTTTAGCATGTACTGTGGTGCAGTGATTTCACTGACAAATTCTTCCAATTTGGGGGTATTTGAAAATGTCTCTATCTGACTTTCTTTTTCAAAAATATTTTCATGTTTAGAGAATTTTAAGTTAACAAATTATTTTTTCAGCATTTTAATAATAATGACATTTCACTGTCTTCAATCATACAATCTTTCTTATGAGAAATCCTATGTCATTCAGATGTCCCCTTGCTTGTAGTTTCTTTTTCTCAGGTTATCTCTAAGACATGGTCTTTATCCTTCATTTTAAACCATTTGCTTATTATATGGTTTTACTAGTATTTAGTCTGCTTAGTTTTCACTGACTTTCCTGGGGCTGGAGCTGGCTTTGTTTTTTAATCAAATTTTTAAAATGTTAGGTAGATGATTTTTGAAATAAGTTGCCCTGGCAATGCTACCTTGTAATAACCCAAAGGGAATGGTAACATAACTTCAACAACAGCAAAAATTATATATTAGCATTATAATAGCAGAGATCTGCACATAAACCCAGATGTCCAATATCAGATGAATGAACATACTGTTGTATATTCAAACAATGGAATGCTACTCAAAATAAAAAAAGAAATAAGTACTGACAAACACAGTTGTATGCATGAATCTGAAAATTGTGATGTTCAGTGAAACTCACTGGTTATAAAATAACTAGAGGCCCAGTGCACAAAA
>NW_006362044.1:0-707 GCF_000327345.1 Myotis davidii
CTTTTAGTTGTAGTTTTAATGTGGTTGTGTGCAACAGCAAGTTCAAGTGTTTACCTATGCCACCATCTTGGTTGTCCCCCTTACTATTATTTTTTATTGAATTTTTGTCAGTATATTATCTTAAGATTTATAAGCATAAAATTATACTACACAAAAATAGTAATAACATTTCAATTCCCCTTTCAGGTTGTGTTGCTAAGTACTTACAAAAAAAATAATGTTCTGCTCCATTATTCATTTCTTCTTTTCTTGGAAATCTTTATGTGTGTGTGTGAAAGAATTTCTGAGGAAAAATTAAGCTCTTCTGAGGTTTGGACAGCTATAAGAAAACCAAGGTAACTGTTTTGTGAGCCAAACAGAGTAAATGAGCCAGATGCAGTGTGACATAGGTCAGGGTTTAAAGAGCATGTTGTGTGTGTGTGTTTGTTTTATAAGAGGTGGTGAGAGTAGAATAATTGACAGATTCAGTATTTAGGTTATTATACATAATAAATTTGGTCATGTGCTATCCTTCCTTTGTCTATAGAACATTTTCTATATACAGCAATGGTGTTTTCTGTTTCTAGACAGTTTGATACACAACTTTTTTGTTTCCATTATGTTCTAATTCACCTGATTTTGTTTTGAATTTAACTTTTTGTTTTAAGTTTGAAGAAAAATTGACTAAGTTTTTCCTATTATTAATATACTAGAGGCCTGGTGCACAA
>NW_006362045.1:0-707 GCF_000327345.1 Myotis davidii
GTAAAAAATCAATAAAATGTATTTTAAAAAAGTAAATAGTGGTCAAACCATAACTATCGCATGGTTATCTGTTAAATGCAGAATTATTCTTCTCAGCCACATCAAACCTTCACCAGGAAACCCGTGCCACTTAATGCAATTAGCAGGATGAATTGATTTAAATGATTCCTTTTTTTTTTTTTTTTTGATGAAGGAAGTTGTTTAGAGAATTGCCATTCTGACATTCATATTCCTTACTCTGGCCTTTTTCAAAATCTCCACAAGCTTCAGGCTGTGACTTTGAAATGCTCCTTTACCCAATGGGCATTATTAGCTACATTCCAAGAGTATTTGCATCTTTTCCTGTCACCTTTAGCTCTCTTTTTCTTGCCAATTCTCAATTCCATTTTTGGAAATATTGCCAACCAAAATTAATTGCATTACTAAATAAATATATTGAAATGCCTTTCAAAACACCTTTGGGGCTTTAGTAATATTCCTGCACTGAGAATTAGGTTTAGAAGGAATTTTAGTTTATACACAAAATATGTAAGTAGAGAATATAGACATTGTGACTATATAAATACACACAGAAGGATTGATTCCGTAGCCCTTCATGTTACCTGGGAGTGTTTTTATCCTAGAACCCCTACTATGACTTGTGGTTCACTCATATCTGGACAAAATAAAAATGTGGCTGTGACATAAAAGGTAAATCACAGACAGAT
>NW_006362046.1:0-707 GCF_000327345.1 Myotis davidii
TTGCATATTAGCCTTTTATTTATTATATAGGATCTTTTGTTTGCATGCCTTGCAAAACTAGCATTGTTGTTTTGAGTTCCTGTATGTAAATTGCTTTGACTTACACTGTTTGTTCTTAAGCACCATGGTTTTAAGATACATCTTTCTTGCCATACATTTATTGAATCCATTGCTTCTAACAGTTACACTCCTGGTGTGGATCTACCACACTATCACAGTGATAGACACCCAGGTTCTCCAGTTCTCTGCTACCACAGAGAGAACTAATGCTGCAATGGACACCCTTGTACATGTTCTTGGATTTGTGTGAGAACCTCTTTGGTTATATACCAAAAATGGAATATCCGGAGATTTCCCCTCTAAGGCAATGTCTTCTTCAGCTCACCCAGGACCACACCAACTGTATTTGCCACTCAGGGCTTTGTTTCCACAGCTTTAAAGAAGACCATGGACTAGCTTGGCTGAGACAGGAGTGTTTAGGAATGTATTTATTCTTTGATATATTTAAGTTAACTGAATACTCACTGTATATATTTGGTAGTGTAAAGATAAATACCCTATTCTGTATAAATAAGCCATTTTTACAGATAAAATACAGCTTGAGATCATGTGATTAGTGACAGAATTAAGATTTGGAAAAAAGTCTATCTAACTCCAAATCCCCTAGAGAGAATAAAATAGGAATAATATTGTCTCTACAAGAAAAA
>NW_006362047.1:0-707 GCF_000327345.1 Myotis davidii
ATACCTTAATCAATAAAGAAAAAAAAGAGGATACAAACTGACAGATTCAGGTACTGTACAAAAGTACTGCAGGGTAAAGGAATTATGGGTAACGAACTTAATGTACAGTAATGTGTTTTACTCTACTGGATTCTGCCAAGGGAGATTTACATGTGAAACCAACAAATGATGTGCAGAAGGCAGAAATTTGGGTTGAACTTTTAATTAGATTGCACTACATCTGAATATGGATGAGAAGAATCAGTTCATTTACTTAAAAAGGTACCTGGGTCGCCAAAAATTATGTGAGAATGAATTGGTTTATAGTGGAAGGCCATTTTTCATGTAATAGATACACTGTAACAATTTTTAAATTTAGGAATATTAAGGCAGGGGTGTTGCTTCTGCTGATTGGAGCACACATTTTTTAATGCTATTTTATGCCTTTATTGATCCTGAATATGATAGTTGGTGTTGATGAAGTTTATAGTGCTGGTATTGAATTGTTACCCTTTTGAAAAAGGAAAGATTAATTGAAGAGTGATTTAAAATAATGTGTTCTTCCAGGAAATTGTATTTGTGGCTTTAGACACACTAAATTTTAACCATATCGCTGCTTTCACCACCCTCCCCACCAGATAAGCCTTTGATGGAACTTTCCATAGGAAAGGCTTTGATAGAACTTTCCAGAGGAAAACCAACAAGTTTATTTGGAAAAAAAAAAAAAA
>NW_006362048.1:0-707 GCF_000327345.1 Myotis davidii
CTGTCTGACAAAGTATGTAGTTTTCCTTGAGTAACTGACACTCCTCCTGGTATTTTCATCAGCCAGGTCCTTTTCTTGTACTTGAGGGCAATGTTTTCAGGAGCCTTGAATCAGTAGAATCCTTCCTAGAAATTGTAACTCCTTGTCATTTTGATCCAATGCCCTGGTAATCCATCTTTGTGGGTTTGGGGCTGGCTGAACAGAGGGCAGATGAGAAATTACATGTCATCTAGGCATAAAGGCAATCTCCTTCTGCATCAATTCATTCATCAGACATTGAGTACAGAGAGGTGAGAGTGAGATTCAGAGCACATTGGAAAAACCCTGCAATTTTTAATTTTAACATTTTTATACCCTTAAGGTATGGGTTGAGGTGACAAAAACAGTTTTCCTCAGGTCCTGCCTAGATAGCGTGTGAGTTTCCTAAGGCTTCTGTAACTTATTACCATAAACAGGGTGGCTTAACACAGTAGAAACTTATTCTCCAACAGGTATGGAGGCCAGACGTCCAAAATCAAGTTATTAGCAGTTCCATGCTCTCTCTGGAGGCTCTAAGGGAGATTCTGTTCCATGGCTTTCTCTAGTCTCTGGCATTGGCAACAATCCTCAGAGTTTCTTGGTTTGTAGTTGTTTCACTCCAGTCTCTGCCTCTGTCATCATCTGGCATTCTTCCTGTGGGTCTCTGTCTATGTTTCTGGTTTTTTGTT
>NW_006362049.1:0-707 GCF_000327345.1 Myotis davidii
GGCCTGTGAGCACCACCCTGCACGTGGCAATCGCTGTTTCTCCTGGATGGACAGCGGCTGCCAGGTGACACTGACAGGAACCCAGCGCCGGAACCCAAAGCAAGTGCTTCTTCCTGCTCCAACCTTCCATCTCGTTTTGCAGCGCTACTGGCAGGACCAGCCAGGACGCCACCTGGCGAAGGAGAGCCTGGCTTACAGAGGCCCAGACCCAGCACCACAGAGCAGAGCACAGGAAGGTGGACTTGGAGCCTAGAGTCTGTCATGTTCCTGTCCCCCAGCAGTTAAAGGGTTGACTGTGGAGATTCGGGCACGGGGAGGGGTCAGCTTTGTGCAGAGAGCTCTGATCTGTAGCCAGGCAGGTGTGTTCTCTCTTTGAGGTGCTCCGTGCTTGGTCAGGCCATGAGGCATTTTGAGTCTGTTTTCAGATGCTCAGCACAAAAACCACTATAGAGATGTGATGTGGATCCCTCCAGCGGCCAGGGAGTGCTCCCCACATTACTGCCCTCCTCTAGGGACTGAAGGTGGGGAGGTTGTGGAGCTGTGGGAGGAGGGAACCTGCTGCTTCTTCTAATGTGGGGAAATGAGTTAGCATAAAGCAGGTCTGGCAACTCAGCCAAGCTATGTGGACAGGGTATCTAGGGCAGAAGCTCTGGGTGTGGCCACACAAGGAAAGGGTGTTCATTGGGCCTCACTGGTATGGCAGGGGG
>NW_006362050.1:0-707 GCF_000327345.1 Myotis davidii
CTTGACTAGAATCAAACCCAGAACCCTTCAGTCTATGGGCTCAGCTCTATTCATTGAGTTAAACCATCTAGGGCGTCTATGGGCCAAGTTCTATCCACTGGGCCAAACTGGCTAGGGCGAGGCATTCTTATTTGAAACAGCAGAAACAGGTTATGTTACATGAGAATTAAAGAGGCTTAATTCTGTACAAGAATTTGATGTTGAAAAGCCACATATTAAGTTAGTTCCCATTAAAGAAAATGGAAATTTTACCTTTGTAAAATCTCCATCTATATTCCATTTACTTATAACTATTTTGATTTCGAATATGTGGTAATGCAAACTGCATTCACCCCATTCATTAGACTACTAGAAAGAAGATTTCTTGCAAACCTATAGTGTTCATAAGTAACATTTAAAGTAGAATTTTATAGTGTTTAAGATTATTTTCTAGAAACTATAAGCACTTTTTGAAGACTGCATTCATAGAGGAGCAAATGACTTGTAAATTTAATATCACATCTTAAACATGTGTGGTACTAATTCCTCCAAACTAATCCAGTAGGCAGGATGGGGAGTAAATGGCTTCCACTTCTGTATATGTGGGAGAAATACCCATTGCTCCCTCTAAAGTATTCTAATACATACTGATTACCAATTCAGTTGGATCTTCCCCACAATTCTTCATGTCATTGAAATGTCATCAGTCACCTATTCTCCTCAACACT
>NW_006362051.1:0-707 GCF_000327345.1 Myotis davidii
AACAAACTCCAAGTCACACATCATAGATTTGGTTTTGATTATTATAAACAGCAGGAACCATGATAGTAAAGAGTCAATGTCACACTTTTTATCTAAACCAACTCCCCATTTTCATCTAAAGTGGCTGCCTCAATTTACCACTTTGTTAGCTCTACCAACATTTTACATGCCTAGGCCAATCTCCTCCCATGAACCAGATGCTTGTTCCCAACTGCCAGTTTAATGCCTAAATTAAAATTCATTCTTTTTCAAGTCACCAAGCAGTTGTTAGCCATGTAAATTATGTAAGGCACACACACAAAAATAAATAGATACATCCTTTGCTCCAGTTTCATTTTGCATTCAAGAAGCTCAGCGTCTGGAGGACCATACACACATGCCCTCCTTCCCCATCTGACTATGCTAAGTGATAGAACAGGCCAGTATGATTACAGAAAGAGCTATGAACTGCTACTGAAACACAGTGGATGTCATGACTCATTAGGACTGAGGGAACCAGAAAGAGCTTTGAGGAGAAGTAGGATCTGAGCTGAGCCTTGAAGGATGGGGAGGCTAGCAACTGACTGAGAAGGACAGGAAGTACATAACCAGCCAAGGAAACAGAATGCACAGAAGCACTATGGAAGGAAAATGTAAAATGTGTTAAAAATTTTCAAAACAGTACATTTTGGCTATAACAAATAGTAAGTGTGGAGGAGGAGTGGGTT
>NW_006362052.1:0-707 GCF_000327345.1 Myotis davidii
CCAGCCCCTCTCCTTGCCCAAGAAGTGTAGGGGAGGATAGGGCTTAAAGTTCAAGTTTTCCAATCCTGTGGTTGGTTCCCCTGGCAATCAGCCCCCATCATGGGGCTATCTAGGAGCCCCAGCCTCATCATCTCAGTAGTGTGCAAAAAGATACAGCGATTCCAAAGGTTTTTTAGGAGCTGTGTGTTAGGAAATGGGATCAGAGACCATATATATATTTATTATGTCACACCCAGCACTTCTCCTGCTGGGTGTGTGCCCAAAAGAATTGAGCACAGGGTCTTGAGGAGATCTTTGTATGCCTGTGTAAATAGCAGCCTTGTTTACAATAACCCAAAGGTGGAAGCACCCTAAGTGTCCATTGAGGGATGAATGGATGAGCGTAGGCATACAACAGAATATACAACAGAATGTTTGTCAGCTTTGCAAGAGGGAAATTCTGAAATATGCTACTCTATCGATGATGAAAATGGAGGATATTATTCCAAGTGAAATCAGCAAGTCACAAAAAGACAAAACACTGTATGATTCCACTTATAAGTGTTACCTGAAGTAGTCAGATTCCTAGACTCAGAAAGTAGAAGGATAGTTGCCTGGCACTGGGAAGGAAAGGGAATGGGGAGTTCTTTAACGGGTACAGAGTTTTAGTTTTAGAAAGGGAAGAGTTCTGGAGCTTAGCTGCTCAATAATGTACTCAACCCTGCTGA
>NW_006362053.1:0-708 GCF_000327345.1 Myotis davidii
CTTTTCATACAGACACTATAGTGTGAGGCACTAAATGTGACTCTACTAACAACAAACCCATCCACAGTCTTCAGAGACCTATGCCTAGTTAAACTACTGACTCCTATGGTGTTGGTTCAAGCTCCAACCCTACTGCAAACTCTCTTTTCCTTTGATCTTCCGCTGTTCATCTGTCTCAGTCCTGCTCCTTGCATTTGTCTGTGTAGTCAAATCTCAGCTGTTTCTGGTCCCCCTTTATCTACTATCCCTGACCCAAGTTACTTGTATGATAAGAAAAAGGAGTTACCTTCTATGAAAAAAGTCTCCCTGACCCTGAACCTAAAAGACTAAGCTGTATAATAATCAAGTTTTATGTATGGGATATAAAGTCCTAATGAGTGACAGATAAAAATGTGCTTGTCAGCTCTAATGGCAATTGCTTTCAACTCCTTAGTGAAAACAGAGTGCCCACCTGGGAAAACAGGGTAAGGCATGTCCTTCTTCTGGCTCAGCCATCCATTACTCAATCTTGGCAATGTGATGGAGTGGGTGGATCCTGTTGGATGAGGGTACTTACCTGTTTTCATCCTAAAGAATTCAAATGTAGGCATCATCTCGCCCTCTGGTTGAGCAACAAAAGGCGTTCTAATTTGCAATTTAAATGATATACCTATCCATTTGGCAACTAGGAACTCTCTTTCCTTGATTCTCCCCCTTCAAAAAAAAAAA
>NW_006362054.1:0-708 GCF_000327345.1 Myotis davidii
TTTTTTTTTCCTGATTGTTTGTGGCAAATGCTCCTAAAAGAATATCTGGGTTTAGACTCAGGGAGTCTCCCTACTATCTAGGCAGAATCATGCAGTGACTACTATAACTCTACAGTTATGGTTCATTGTTAGCTCCAGATAACTTTTATGCCTACAATATGTAGGACCTCTTCTTATAAAAGGAAGAGACACAATTACATTCTTTTGCTTTGGGTTGTTGAGTATAATCAAGAAGAGGTCTTATCTGTTTAGAGGAAAATGAGTAAGTCTTCTCTTGAAGAAAAATAAGACATAGAAGACTGTGTTTAGCACAGTTTTTCCACTTAAATAGTTTTTACCTCAAACCCAGCTACCAACTTACCAAGGTTGAATCCCATGTAAAAATGATTAAATCAGCTGGAGATGTCCATGACGTAGGCAAGGTGGGAGACAAAGGCTTGTCATACCATGGTAGACAAGTTTCTAGACCTCTGAGCTGTATTTTTTGTTCACTCACAGGGAAGCTCTGTTTAATTTTTTATTAAGTATCCAGAGTGTGGATTGTGACTTAGTTCACTCTGGTCAATGGCCAGGAACTCTCACATCGGTGAGTGGAAAACTTCCATACTCTTAATTTTTAAATGTCTTCTAAAAATCAAATTCAATATTATCTAATGCACTATGTGGTGGTTGTTTCATAGAATAAAGAAGATGCAGTTTGCCCTGACC
>NW_006362055.1:0-707 GCF_000327345.1 Myotis davidii
TCAGACATTGTGCAATTCTAATAGATTTAACAAGGCTGTCAGGGAGCTCTTGAGTCAACGTTGCTTATCAGAAGAGTCTGGCACTTCGCAGGAATGGGTCTGCCTTAGTATTCTTCACATGCCCAATCATTGGCTGGAAATAATCTAAAGGGTGCGTGGGCTTCATTTCAGAGCTCAGACAATCAAATCGCCCTCCAGTCTGAGATCTGAGAGGCATATTCTCATAACTGGCACAGTGAGATGTTAGAGTTGCTACTATAAAATGAGAGCACGGACAATGTGTCTGGGGGCGTGGGCATTTCACTGGGACACCTCTTAGTGCCTCTACACATCTAATGAGAGTAAGTAAGCTTTTGCAACAATCATAGGTTGATGACAATGTAGCTGAAGGCTTAGAAACCTCAGAAATGAAAATTTGTGTCACCCTACTAGGCAATGGAACTAAAACATAGAAATGTTCACTAAGATTATGGGTTTCTAAACTGGAGGTAGAGAAAGGTATTGAATATCAATAATGGTCACTATTTGTAGAAACAAATAGATTTAACTAACCCTCTCATTTCATGCTTTTATTTCAGGCACTGAATACAACTGCCATTTTGAAGTGCCAGTGACAGAATGGAATCATTATTGGGCACAAGCATATCTGAGTAATGCAGAGATAAATATTAGTGGGTTCACCCTAGCTGGTTTGGCTCAGTGGATAG
>NW_006362056.1:0-708 GCF_000327345.1 Myotis davidii
ACATACTTTTATCAGGAGATACGTAGCCCTACTTCTTTCTTTCTGTGAGTTAGTAGCCATCCTATATACATTAGAGATTGCAAAATGGTGATAGCATTCACCCTAATTAGCTTGAGCTTATCCTGAGGTACAATTCCTATATGAGAGGCAGGATAGGTACTCGAATGGTTTTCTTTATCAGTATTTAAGATGATCATGTCTTGGTTACCTAGCATTCTTCAAAAATGAGATTTGTGGGGTATTCTTTTGTTTGTATTTATAGTTTTTAGTATCATTATGAATTTAATGGACTTAAACATCCATTGCAATTAATTGTGATTTACATTCTAGTGTGTGTCATTATTGCTAGTGAGAACCACATAACTTGACTCCTTTGCTGTAGTAAGTAGGATTTTAGCAGTCTTTGATAAGGCATATTTTTGTTAAGATATATGAATGCATTATAGTCTAAAGGCATAAACTACAATTTAACAAACCATTCGTTTATTGGACTGTTTAAATTTTTTTCAGGGAATTTTTATTATTACAAATGTGCAGTGAAAATGTTGGTATTTTGACTTTGATATCCTAAATTTTTACTTAGGGTCTATTGCTAGATAGGTGGATCTTTTTTTTAAAAAAAAAGATCCATAAATACTTTTAAATGCTTTCAATTAAAATATTTAAATTCTGGTGTGGGTTTTTGTTTGTTTGTTTGTTTGTTTGTTT
>NW_006362057.1:0-708 GCF_000327345.1 Myotis davidii
AAAAAAAAAAGCCAGTTTAGTAAAATCTTATAATACAATCTTATTTGTTCTGGATAAAGTTCCAAAATTGGGATTTCTGAGTCAAAGATCCATATGTTTTAAGGCTTTTGGATGCATATTGAAAAACCAGCTATCCACACCCACCAACAGTGTATGTCTATTTCTTAAAGGCTCACCAATGCTGATCATTAACAGTATTTTCTTCTGGTTTTGACCATGTTCACATGTAAGCACTTAGGAATACAAAAGAAAATACTTATACTTATCATGATTACTATTAATTTGCATATATAAAGGCCCCCAACTATGCTACATCTGAGGATCCAAAGAGGGACACACATGTCACTTGACCTCAAAGCTCCTCAGAGAAAGAAAACATGTAAACAGAGCAGGAGTACACATTTTAAGATGTTTATATATGGGAGGGGAGAGGGGATACAGAATGTATAATAACATATTGTCCCCAGAACCCTAGCTTTGAGATCATGACTTATGCAATGACACACCCATTGGGAGCACTCCTTTACTGAATTCCTTCTAAGCATGAGGCACTGTGCTAGGTAATTATATAATTTCACAATATCTTTACAGCATCATTTTGTGAGGGGCATTGTTAAACTAATTCTGAAGTTGAGAAAACTAAGGCATGGGTTAAACTGACTTGCTTAAAGCCACATATATATGGTAAGCAACTGAGCCAAAAAAAAA
>NW_006362058.1:0-708 GCF_000327345.1 Myotis davidii
GTGGAGGGCAGCAAATTCCTAAAAGGAACGTTTGTATTATGAACCTGATAACCCTCTGCAACATGCGTGGAAAGAAGAGAGAAAAAGAGATCAAAAGAAGAAAAAAAGGAAGAAATTGACCCATTAAGGTGATGGGTCTAACTCTGATTTACCTACTTTCAAACCCAGAAATCTCCAATGTATCGCTCTTTATAAAAAGAATTTCAAAATCTTCATCTTCCAACCTTCCTGCATTCCAACTGTCATCTACATGTTATGTTATTCTTCATTACATCACCCGTGTATGTGCACTCACCTTACATTTTTTCTAAGCAGAACTTTCTCTCATTCTCCACTTTCCTACCTCTGTACCTTCACTCACAGAGTCCCTTCAACACAGATCTTCCTTTTTATTTTTCCTCTCAGATCTTCCCTCCCATCTCCATTCTTGAAGGCCTAAGATAAGCCAACATCTTTGATTCATGTGTCCTTTCATTTATTTGACCAATATTTGTTGAGAACTTTCTCTTATAGCAGAGCAAACATTTACTGTCTGCTCCAGTTGTTTTTCTATTTGCCACAGTGGCCCTACCTGAGCGGCTGGCAGTTTCAGCCTCGTAAGTCTGGAGTGCTTTGTGTCTGCCAGCTCTCAGAGCTTTTTGGAATAAATAATTCCCTGGCTAGCGCCTATTTATGTGAGAATGCTTTGCCAGTTAAAAAACGAAACTC
>NW_006362059.1:0-708 GCF_000327345.1 Myotis davidii
GCTCAGGTGGCAGTTAGCAAGGGCAGAGCCAAGCCTTGAGCCCAGGTCTGTATGACTCCGCCCCCCGGACATCCCCTCCTCCTAGAGATCCGTGTGCAGAGGGGCTGCCCGTTGGAGGGTGGACCTGGACTGCCAACGATGCAGGACTTGGATGAGATTAGAACACAGGCCAGGGAGGAACGGAAGGCAACAGTCATCCAACTGAAGTTCACGCCAATGCCAGGTCAGTTGCGCATGTCATGTTGGAGCTGGTCTACAGCCACAGCACATTCAGGACTTCGGGGTTAAAGACAGGCCTCTCCACGGTTGGGGCCCAGGACTGCCCTGTGGACCCAGCCTGTGTGATAGGGGCCATCTCTAATGTGCTCAGGAATTGCCGAGGTCCTGGCAAGTTTGGGCTGGAAGGGAGACTTCTGTGGTTATCCAGTCCAGCACCTTCTGGGTTTATTGTGTTTGATGATTAGTAACGGCCTTGCTACTGATTCTCTAAAGAAGACATCTGGCAAAGTGGAGTTCTGAGATGAACCTCCTGAGTGTGGCCTTTCCTGGCAACGCTGCCCAAAGGCACACCCCACCTCCAAGTGCCCCAACAGGGCCCATGCCACTAGGTTTCCCTCTGTGTCCAGCACTTAAAACAGCGTCTGCTCACAGTATTCAATGTGCCATTTGAGAAATTAAAGATAGATTGTAATAATCAACCAATTACCC
>NW_006362060.1:0-708 GCF_000327345.1 Myotis davidii
TTTCAGCTCCATTATAATCTCATGGGACCACCAGCACAACTGTGACCCATTCTTGACCAAAATGTTATGTGGCACATGACTGTACTTATTATTTTCATTTAAATAGATTATTTTTGTTATAATTGTAAACCTGTTTTATCAAAAAATATCGAAGCTTTGTGAAAATTTTGAACTGTGAAATGCTAAAATTTTCACCAGTACCTTCTACTTTCTGTCATAGTGACACATTTTCATAGTACCTATAATTTGGATTGATAATCCTCAGGGCTGTGTTTTCCATTTCAACAAATAACATTTTATGTTGAAATAATGCATTTTATCCAGGTGAATGTCTCTAGAGCTACATCAATCTACAAGGCACGATGCAGTGGAACAGAAGTGGACACATGTACCTTCACGCCTGCTTTAGTGATGGAGATAGTCTGCTGTTCCATAGCCTCGTGAATAGCAACTTGATCCCGTACTTCCATCTTATCAAATTCATCAATACAACATACACCCTGTAACCAAACAAATCTAGCATAAGAAACTGCCTTTTAGGTGTCAAATGGCAAGTAAACTCAAAGTTTGCACCTATACTGTAAGATAGGTAAATAATCAATCCTAATTCCCTCTACTAGAGCACAGTAGATCCCAGAGCTAGAAGGAACCATATGCTTTTGACTTGTTTTAGACTAAGGAGTGTGCAGGAGGCAGCCGATCAATGAT
>NW_006362061.1:0-708 GCF_000327345.1 Myotis davidii
AGAGAATAAGTCTGCCTGCCTGCCCGCAGGAGCACTGGGAAGACCATTAAGGGGTTTAGCAGCAGAGCAAGGTTGTCTCTACTCAGGTATCGTGCTAATCAAACAATCACAGGCTCCTGCAAAAGCCTCTGACAAGCCGTCCAACAGTGACTGTAAGGTGCCCGGTGCTTGGACTAAACACACCAACAGCTGCCTGACAGACACAGCTGGCTCTCGAGGTGAAAAAGCCCTAGATGAAAGCCACCTAAGAGGACAACATCTTTTCCCGATGTTTTTGCCTTTCTGAATAGCCTGATCCAAATAATCTCTACACATCATGCTCGCTCCCCCTCACAGACCGCTTGTTTACCACTGTAGTATAGCAATTTTATTTTATTTGTCCAGAGCCCACAGGCCAGGTTCCAAAGCACTAGAAGCCAAATTCTATGCTTGTCCTCTTGATCAAGCCCCTCCTCGTGGCTCCATTAAACTGAGAGAATAAATCAAGCACGAGGAAGAGATGAGATCCAAGAAACAGAAAGGCAAATGGAATTTCAAAATGATAGTAATGAGAAGTCTCAGTATTACAGCTGCTCATCAGGCCTGCTGTGTCACCAGCTCAAAGAAAAGGAGAATGAAGGTTCCAAGAGGGCATGTCTCTGTTCGGTCCGAAGGAGGAATGCACGAGGGCAGAGGGGTGAGGGATCACGAATTTATTCCATCATCTGC
>NW_006362062.1:0-708 GCF_000327345.1 Myotis davidii
TTGTAACAGGAGGGATTCCCTGGAGCCAGGTGCCCACCAGCCTGAGCCTCCTCCCCCACAGAGACCAGAGGGACCATAACATCTCACAGGATGGCTCAGGCCCTTGAGAGAGACAGGCCTGGGTCATAAAAACATTTACCTCTCAGTGAGACAGAAAACATTCACACTTCAAGTTTTCTAAAGAAAGTGCTCTAAGGAAAGGGACCTGGCGCCCGGAGTCAGGGAGGGGCCGTCTGGAGTGCAGTCAGTGAGGGGAACATCACGCGCTCATTCGCCGTCATTACTCACGCTTATCAGGAACCAGGTTCCATCAGGGACGGCCAAGGAGGAGGAAAGGCCACGGGCCGAAAATCAGAAAGATTGCCTTTGAATTCTGGTCCACAACCCGAGCAAACAACTTTGGTTTTGATATTCAGATCCTACGTCTGTAAAGTAGATAAACAGGTGATGAATTGGGGCCATTTATTTTCATCCTGAAGATATATTAACCTCCCCGCCACAGTCCAGCTGAGAGTTGCGGCTCTCGGGCGGGTTCAGTCGGGGATATGTGAGCCCTGGAGCTGGCCAGCACCCGGCTTTGCAGTCCCCCCAGCACGTCTGGGACAACCCTCTCTCCCCCTTTGGAGTCGGGGCTCTGTCCCCGGAGACGTGTAGGGTGCCTAGTCCCCTTCAGCCCCAGACGTATATGACCGCTTAGGCATGCACCCT
>NW_006362063.1:0-708 GCF_000327345.1 Myotis davidii
TTTTTTCAAATATTTGCATTTATAACTGGGCAGGGCAAGTTTTGTTGCCTGGTTTTAGCTATCACAGCATCCAAGCACCTGTATCCTGGCACATCTGTTCAAGAGTAGAACACTGGCTTGTGAAAAAATGCAAATGCTTATCTCTACAAGGAATGCCAAATTATCCTTCAAAGTGGTTACAATAACGATCCTACCAGCTACATCAGGGAGGCCCACTGACTCACGTGCACACCAGCCCTCAGCTTCATCAGATATTTTAAATGATGCCAATTTGATTAGTGGTGACTGACTAATTGCAGCCCGAATTTGTTTATTTCTAATCATTATCAATTTTCCTATGTTTAAGGTCTTTAATGTTTCCTCTTCAGTGAAATGCATGTTCATAATTTTTACTAGTCTGTATTGTTTAGAGTATTTTTAGGTTCACAGAAAAATTCAGAAGAAGGTACCAAGATTTTCCAGATACACCCTGCCTGCCCTCCACAGACTTCCCCACTATCAAAATCCTGCCTTTTTATGAATTTTGTACACTTGTCTAGTGATTGATGTAAGTTCTCTCTGAACAGCCATCTATTTTCTAGTTTCTGGCTTGTCTTTTTACTGTTCTATGTTGTCTTTTGAGGAACAGAAGATTTAAAGTTAAATGTAGCTTATTAATCCTTTTTTAAAAAATAAATGTTTTATTGATTTCAGAGAGAGGAAGAGAGA
>NW_006362064.1:0-708 GCF_000327345.1 Myotis davidii
ACACAAATTAATTCTCAGCCCATAATAAAAGTATTTCATGATACTCCCTTTCATTGGTTTATTCATGTAAGCAGCTATAAACACACGAATAACATTGTACAGAAACCTTTGCTCTCAAATATAATTCACAGCATCTCATAATATGAACTTTCAGATGCCTGAACTGTGCGGAAATGAGATTATTTTTTCTGAGACCCTGAAAAAAGTAGAGGATAACCTCAATGTTCTTGCCCACATCGCTTAACTCACAGCAACAGGTTACAGTCCCACAGCTCCACATTCCTGAACATTTACTGAATGCATAATAGCTGAGTGTTCATGAAAGCTAATGCAGTAGATGAAAACAAACTAAATTGGTTTGTGCCCAAGGCAGCTGAAAGGACCACCTGAATTTTTGGTCTGGATACCAAAAATAAATATATTGGGCTTAATCATAATCATTTGGTTACTTTGGAGAAAGAAATTTATGTCCAATAAAATCCCTTTTGTATTGGTAGATATTTTTACTCTTTCTCTATTGCAATTGAGTCTTTAGGATGAACACACACTTTCACGCTAGTGACATCTCCATTGAAGAAAATACAGCAATCTGATATTTTATGTAAATCATCTTTGTAACTTATGTTCCTTGCCCTTGAAGGTAATAAATATTCAACAGAAAAAAATAATTGGCCCCCATGATAAGCCCTGGCAACTTATGAGGTTAAA
>NW_006362065.1:0-708 GCF_000327345.1 Myotis davidii
AAAAAAATTGAAATACCCATGATGATACTCAATAGAACATCTAAAAAATTCTGAATGGGAAAGCTAGCCATCACTAAAAATACAACAACAAAGGAACACAACACAAGCACAAAACCTCCCATTTATTGGACACTTGTAGTGGAGGTAATTCAGTAAATAAAAGTATCCAGCAAAGTAGCTGTCTGCCTGTCTTCTATCTTTCCGTCATTCGCTCGCTCAGTCTTTCCATCTATGCGGCCTGGTAGCCAAACTTTTTGTTAAGACACATTTTTATTCCACATTTATTCTGTGGCTTAATTCCAGGATGTAATGATAAAAATATAGATATTTTGCCTTTTGTATGTCAGTATGGTATAACCTCCTAATTCAAAATACTTCCTGAAGGCTTAGGGTTATGAATACTATCACGTTTAGACCTATTTCTCAACTTTTAGAGAAACAATGTAGTTAGCTGGACAGAGGAGCATTGATGCCTCTTCTCCAGCAGCCCCTTAGTCTGGTCTTAAATAAAAGCAGAGGAGGATATTGGGATGCAAATTAGGTAGCGAAAGGCTCTGTGCCAAGTGTTGTTTATTGAACTGATGATCAAATGTCCCCCCAGTGGGTTGGAGGGAGCTGGTTACTTTGAGTGAGGAAGAGCCTGAGGCTGAGATTTCTCAAAGAAATACCCAAATGTAGCTCTAGCTGGTTTGGCTCAGTAGATAGAGC
>NW_006362066.1:0-708 GCF_000327345.1 Myotis davidii
ATTAGCATACTACCCTTTTATTAGTATAGATGGTGTTCCCATCTGAGAGTAAATACATTCCTCGCTGTCAACCAATTGGGTTTCAAACGTGTGTTCATTGAAACAATGCTTTGATAATGACATTATCGCCAAATAAAGACCAACCATTCCATTTTTTACAACAAATTATAACAAATGACTTTCAAATTCCAAAATTATCAAAATTAACTAGTTCCTTATTGGCCTCTTAGCACAATTATTTAGCTATTTTCCAAAGGGATTAGTAAATTCTAAAAGTTCTAAGAGTTATAGATTTTTGCTTAAATAAAATTAAAAATAGTCCTCACAAAGTAACAAAGAGAATTATTTTTCAGTTAAAAACATCACTATATTGACATTTTTTACTAATATTGAAAATTATTAGTTTTCATTAGAAGTTTCCTAGAGACATATAAAGCAAGTTACAAATAAAAGATTTTAAATTTTGTTCACACTTTTCAAATGCTCAAAAATTATATGTGATAATAATATCAACCAAGAAGTCAAGACTTCAGTGAGAAAGTGGATTATAAGGATTAGATCTTGTTAGAGGATAAGAAAAAGTCTCTCTTTGTTTTGTTTTGTTCTTATGCAGAGTTCTGAGAACGTGAATCTCAATGAAGGTTATAAGGAATTTTATTCATATTCAAAAGTGGAACAAATCAGCCGAAACCGGTTTGGCTCAGTGGA
>NW_006362067.1:0-708 GCF_000327345.1 Myotis davidii
TAAATAATCAGGTATTGCATGTTTTAAAAATTCCTGTAGCACACCAGTTGAAAACTGCTATTATACAGCAATTACATTGAATGGACTACATCTACCCTCAGCAAAATGCACTTCATCATTATTTGTTCACATTCTTGTCTTCCCCACTAGAGGCTGAGTTACTTGAAGACAAAACCAGGCTTCTCCATTTTGCATTTTATGTGCTGAAGTAAATTAAAGATAAGTAACATGAGTATACTGGTTTCTTCTACTTGTCACACTCCTTTTCCCTCAGCATATGTCACCCCTCATCCAACCTTTGATTAAACCATCTAATTAAATTCAAATGATACTTCCCCCAGGAAAAACTCCTTCACCAGAAGTTATCACGATTTCTTTTTCTCTGATGAATTCCTACCTAACATTTATCATTGCCTTTACCATGGACCAAACGGACTTTACATGGTTTTGAGTTAAATATCTTTAATCAAATAATTTTAAATGACTAGAAAATAACTGAATATTTATTAAGTCCTTAATGTGTCTCAAGAGTACCTCAATCTGTACTGATAAGCAAACACACCAAGGAAATAACAAAATTGACAACATAAAAAAGAAATTCTTAATGACCACAAATAGCCACAAAAACAAGTCAGACTCTAACTTAAAAGGCAAATGGGCTGCAAGAAGTAACACAGAACTAACTAACTAACTAACTAACTAACTAAC
>NW_006362068.1:0-708 GCF_000327345.1 Myotis davidii
TTTTTTTGTTTTTTAAAGTAGACCATTTCTTTTCTGGAAACATTTAAGAGTTATGGTAATGTTTATCAGTCTTCACTTTCTTAGCTGGGCAGGGCAAGGACCTTGCTCTGTTTTCTTTGATTTTACTAAATGCTTGTGAAGATATCAAACAAGAACACAGCTGCTGGTTCTAGAGGGGAGGGTTCTGAGAAAGAGGGGAATGCGGTGTTCTGATTGAATGCATATTGTTTCTAGGGAATTATCACACACATTGAAATCATTAGAGTAGTCTTACAAATAATTAGAGTCATATTACAGAATGAAGAGATCTCAAGGATCCTGCTAGCTGATCCAGCTTTGGTCAGGAGGGAGCACTGGAAATTCCTGGTTGGGTGATGCCACCAATGCCAACATAGTCCCATGTCTTTTAAAACTTAGTGCAATTTCATGGGTGGGACTGATAAGAAGAACTAAAGTTATTTCTGATACCAAAAAATCACCAGTAGACTGCAGGCTTTTGGGGGGCCACAAGTCTCACTGGTCTCTAACCTTCATATGATGTCTTATTGTCAAGCTCAGTAAGACTTTCATCTGCTGCTTTGGTCCTTGCTGTGTACTCAATGCTGTGTCCTGCCTCCCTCTCCCCAAATCCATATGTTGAAATCCTAACCCTGAAATGTGATGGTATTAGAAGGGAGGTGGGTAGGTCATGAGGGTGGAGCCCTCATG
>NW_006362069.1:0-708 GCF_000327345.1 Myotis davidii
GGATCTATTTTGTTCATGAGTTTATTTTGTTCAGATTCTGATACAACAAAACCTTTGAAAACTGCTATGAATTTGAAGGGAAGAGAGTAGAGTTGCAACCTCAACTGATGAATTCCACTTTCAAGATGAGTGGGTGGCCCATGCACACAGTTGACCATTTATTTTCTGTGCCTGCTTCCATCCACTTCAAATGTATACCATTTCTGTTTTGTTTTGCTTTTTAACAGTATGCCTTTCCTAGGTTTTGCCCTATATATTTCAAAATATAAATAACAAGGTGGGATCATGGCTCCTGTGAAACACAGGGTTTCAATCAAACTGTCCAAATCAATGAACAATTTCTTTGCTTGAAATACTGCCAACTCCAGATCAAAGCTCAATTTCGGTGCATTTTGAAAGATAGCATAAGGTGACGAGTTATTCCAGAATTCTGCTGTAACAAATAGTGGTAGAAATATTAAACAAGTCACTAGAGGGCATCACATTGCTTTAGTGATTAATGATGACTATTGCAAAATATGTTTTCATTGAATCATTTTGTCATTCAGATATTTTGCAGTGAATCAAATTGGCTCTGTATGATAGCTGTTTTACACATGCAGTTTTAAGGTGAGATTTTATTTAATAAAAGATTCATTGCCTTGCTATAGCTGGTTTGGTTCAGTGGGTAAAGCCTCAGCTTGCAGACCAAAGGGTCCTGGGTTCGAT
>NW_006362070.1:0-708 GCF_000327345.1 Myotis davidii
CATGAGATGTTTTCCATGTGCCCCAAGTTCCATGGAGGGCATGGAGGTGGGCCTAGCTGGACTAGACACTGAGGTGGATGCAGCAGGTTTGTGACTTAACTGAGGTACAGTGAGCTGTCAAATCTACCACTTTTATGATGAGTGGTCAGCAAGGCTGCTTTTTTTGTGAGAGAGGTTACTTCATCCCTCAAGTCTGCTCACTGCAAACACAACCCTGAGAAATGGCCCAGATAAAGAGCAGTCAGGCTATATCCTTGGCCTACCCAGTAAGAAAGTGCAGGAATACTTGTGGCTTGAGTTGACTGACTCTCTAAACATGTGTGTTGGTTAAGAAGATTCGTTTTCCTTGTTGATCAGAAAATACTTTATTATTTATCTTTATTAATATTATTTATTATCTTCTGATTTCAAGGAAGAAGACAAAGAGAACATAGATCAACATGGTTGAAGGACCTTTCCAACCCTAAAGCCACTTGAATTCTCATCCTAACTGAGGAAGCTTAGAAAGAAACTCATCTACAGCCTATTTGGAAGATCAGGTTGGTCCTTGAATGTTCCACATTTAGAGGAATTAAACTTCTAGCATCATTCTTAGGGCTGAAGCTATTCTTATTTTAGAAAAAAGTTTCATGAAATCTAGGTACATGTAAGAGAATATAGTAATAAGTTTTGAAACATAATAAAATGAACACCAATGAACCCATCACT
>NW_006362071.1:0-708 GCF_000327345.1 Myotis davidii
AGCATCCTTGCTTTAATTTGGCCCTCTGAGGCACCATCTTCACTACTGATTATTCTAAAGGTCACTGCCCAAGGAGGAGGAGATGTTATCTGCCTCACCAGGGCCAGAGTTACTCTACAGAGGCTGGAGATGTTAATCAGAGGTTTATACGCCCTTCGTGTGGTAGTGCTAATAGAAAATCCATAGGCTCAGCCATAGGGGGCTTAAAATCTGGTCCGTAATTTTGCACCTGGGGTAGCTGCATTTACAATCCTCCACCGGCTACAATGTTGTCATCCACATTAAGAATTTAATGAGCACCAACAGGCCTAGTTATGTTCGGAACACAGAGGTAGCCATATCCCCTTCCCAGCAAGCTGTTGCATGATTACAGGGTGCCTGGTGCGCACGAGGACCTGGGACCTCCCCATTTTTACTGACTTCGTAAATCTACACACAGACCTCACTTTGGGGCTCATATTATTAAGAGGAGACTACAGAGGAAAAATAAACCCCATTTGGTCAAGTAAATGGCATGCCTGCTTCTGTAGCTACGTATTGTTTATTACTGCTCTGTGTTATTTCCAGCAGTGATCAGAGGGGACCTCTAAGACATCTGAAACTGCTGATGTCTCTTGGGCAGTTTCAGAATAATACAGATTATAAATAATTCTGCCTATGTACCCTATGTCTTTAGGATTCCTTTTGCCTACTGAATATGATGTTGGC
>NW_006362072.1:0-708 GCF_000327345.1 Myotis davidii
TAGAAGACATAATTGACCTTTTCATATTCCATAGATAATTTGGCAAAAATACCTAGAGGTAGAGAATAAACATTGTGAAAATATGAACTCAATGATGAAACCAAATATATTGAGAAGACGATAAATGAGAAGTATTGCTCAAAAGATATTTAGAAAAATACTTTTGTAGAGAATATAAATTCATTTTCTTAACTTCGCAGATGATGTAGTAGTATTTAAAAAAGAAAATACATGCCTCTTTTATGTATTTTAAACTCACAGTTGTAAAAATTTACTTGCATTAAACATAATTGAAAGTTCACAACCTTTGAAAAGTATTAAAACATTGCAGATAATATAGACGAGGAAATGATGGAAATTCATAGTTCAAAAGAAAATAATGACAGAGGCATATCTTGAAGATGTAATTAACTAAATGGATATAAACTAGAAGCAACTTTCTGAGAGAGAGTTTTCACTCTATTCACCATGTAAATAATATAGAATCCCCATAGGTTATGATATTCTCTATCAACTAAAAATACCACAAACTATGGGAAATTCAATGTAGGGCTTTAAAAATCACATGGCAATTATTTTGAATAAAATTAATATACTTTGCATTAGATTCAGTAAATTTGTTCAACATTGCCTTCTTTAGAGTAGTTTTAAAATGAATGTATGTAGAATGAGTAAGTGAATGAGTCATAGTCCATCAGTCATATCCAC
>NW_006362073.1:0-708 GCF_000327345.1 Myotis davidii
TTCTTTTGAAAAGTTTTTGGCTACTTTAGGTTGTCTGGCTTTACATGTGAAGTTTAAAATCAGCTCAACAATTCTTACAGGAAAAGCCTGTTGGGATTGTGATTAGGACAGCGTTGACTCTATAGATCAATTTGTCTATTGTTTTCAGTTTCAGTATATTTCCTTTCATTATATTTCTGATCATTAATATTTCCTTGTCTTCTACTTACTTTCATTTTAATCTTCTCTCCTTTTAAATAATTTATGAAGGGGAAAGCTGATACTACTACTTTGAGACCTTTCTTCTCATCTAATTTACTAGTTTAATGCTATGAATTTCCCCCTCAGTACACTGCTGATTTAGCAGTATCCCATGCATTTTTATATGTTTTGTTTTATTTTTTTTTCAGTTTAAAATACTTTTTAATTGTCTGTTTGGTTATTTCTTGTTTGGCCCGTGGCTTTGTTAGAAGTATGTTATTTAGTTCCTTAATATTGGAGATTTTCAGAAATCACTGTGTTATTTGATGTCTTTTAATTCTATTATGTTCTGAAGATATACTTAACATAACGTAAATCCTTCACATTTACTGAGGCTCTTTGGATGGTCCAGAATGTAATCTATCTTGGCAAATCTACTTTAAGAAGAATGTGTATTCTGCTGTTTTTGGATGAAAAACTCTGTATCAATTAGTGGAGTTAATTGATAGTGTTGTTCAAATTTCTGTG
>NW_006362074.1:0-708 GCF_000327345.1 Myotis davidii
TCATGCACCAGGCCTCTAGTTATAAATAATGCTTCTATGCACTTGGGAGTGCAGATATCTCTTAGAGTTAATGTTTCCATTTTCTTCAAATAAATACCCAGAAGTAGGATTGCTGGTTTATACAGTAGTTGTATTTTTAATTTTTTGAGGAACCTGAGTATTGTTTCTATAGTGCTGCACCAATTTATACTGCCATCAACTGTGCACAAGGATTCTTTTTTCCCCACATCCTCACCAACTTTTGTTATTTCTTGTCTTTAATAATAGTCCTGTGAGATGATATTCCATTGATGTTTTGAGTTACATTTCCTTAATAATTGGTAAAGCTGGGCATCTTTTCATGTACTTGGCCATTTGTATGTCTTTTTTGGACATATAGTTCTATATAGCAGCCTCTACTTGTTCATAGAACAATATCATTTGAAAGGAATGTTTAACAGGGTATATACATATCAGAATCATTTGTGAAAATTGTGTCAAGCTATATACATGTAGCATTCCCAAATCCAGTTGATGGGAGGACAGAAGAGAAGTAAGGGATATCTGTATTTCTTAAATCTCCAGAAGTGACACTCACTCCTAGTTGGAAATAAATAACCTAGAGGAAGATCAGAGTCTCCTAGAACCCAGCATGAACCAGTGTCCTCAACTGATATGTAGGAAATATTAGCCTTCTGCTCTTTATTATTCAAAACACAGATTCATAAT
>NW_006362075.1:0-708 GCF_000327345.1 Myotis davidii
GTAAAAAAATCAATAAAATATATTAAAAAAACCCAGCAATGTCAAGATGACAGTGTCATAGTGCCTTGCTCTGTTCTGAACTGCTTTGACTTTGTACTTTGGGTGCTGACCAAAGCCTTCTCTGTGTCAATGCTATTCTTTTATTGTCTTACCAGTCCTACCACATCATGAGCATCTTGAGGTCAGGAATCACTTTGATTTCATTTTGTATAAACACCTGTAGCTGGGTCTCCTAACAGTCTCTGCCAACATAGCATTTCAACATATCTATCCCCATGAAAAAAACAACCACAAACTCTAAACACATTGATGAAAAACCTGATTTTCTCAAAAGTTTTCTGAGGTATTTATTAGAAGGAGGATGCACACAAATCATACAGCACAACAATAAAATTTCTACATCCGACAGTATTTTTGTTTATTTCTTTTTCCCTCTTCTCCACAACCTCTCCAATGAGAGTAATGTCTACTCAGCAAAATAAAACCCTCCAGGTTAGGCTAACAAAGACCGTTTATTTTTCCTTGAGCCTGCCTTAAGGGTTTCCAGTTCTTCTTATCATAGCTGTATCCCTTGATGAGTTTATCACAAAACTTTGTGTCTGACACAGAGGCAATAAGTGCTTATGGGAATCAATGAATGTTGTAATCATGCTGTTCTGATACTGGACTTATGCAGTGACTTAGTTGGTATCTAGGAAGTAAAAAAGA
>NW_006362076.1:0-708 GCF_000327345.1 Myotis davidii
AAGTGTGACTGAAACATGGATAATAGTGATAAGGGTGAGTTTTATCTCTTTCTGTTTCAATATGTTCATTTTCCTTTAATTTTTAAAGTACCATTGAGCAATGTTTTCCTATGTACAAGCAATATAATGGGAATTTTAGAGAAAACACCCTAACATGTTTTATCTAATTTTACTGAAAACAAAGCACTGTGTTACAGGATAGCTCAGGGTTGTTTCACTTTAATGTTTCTCTTTGAGTGGAATAATATCAGCCCCTTAGTTCAGATCCCTCTGGTGTTACACCAGGGTGGGTTTATAATGTTAAAGATATTATTTAGTGTAGTGCACTGTTGTGTTAAGGATTGTTAATGACAACAAAAACGAATAAAACATCCCACCACTTTATTCTCATCATGATTGTGTAAGACATGGAAAGTGTCAGCTCTCTTGAAATATCTACAGGAAAATTAAATATATACCCATCACTGTATGGTATCTAGGTCATTTCAGAATTAACCTACATAGGAAAAGAGAGTTTAAAGAAACCATTTGTAAATTCTTCCCCTATTTGATCCCACACGGAGCAGAAGCTTATAGGTTGAAGGGTACTCCCGTTGCTGTAACATTCTTCAGAGCAGCACAGAGATTGATGGCGGAGAATATATCTACTGAGTTAACTACAACACTTACGGAAGATGCCTCACTCACTATAGAAACTCTGCAAAAAAA
>NW_006362077.1:0-708 GCF_000327345.1 Myotis davidii
TGTAGGTTTGTGTGTGTGTGCGATTGTGTGAAAGTACAAGGGAAATAATAAGGGTGAAAGGCAACATTTCCCTGTTTGCATTCTGGAGACAGAAATACACCTGTGTCTTTAGCACTTACAGTCTGACCCTGGAATGCAGGATTATGACTCCCAGGGTCCCCACTCCAGCAATTGAAACACAGAGACAAAGGCAGGCAGATCCCAGAGCCAGATTCCTCATAATCATTGACTCAGATTAAAGCCCTTCTCAGGGAATATAAATTATACCTTTCTTGGTTCTATGCTGAAACATTACAGAGGCTTTGCATTACCAGACACTTTCAGTTTCCAGCAACTCAACAGAAAGCGTATTTCTGAAACACAGCATACTTTGAAAGAGGGTAGGGGTGAGAATACCACCCCCTCTGTGACTGCCATTCACAAGCCTGCATCTGAAGCAGGTGGTGGAGAGGGACGCATTCCTGAGGAGTCATTTCCAGGGAACAGTGCCACTGAGAGTAGACTCATTTATAACCAAATTACCGCAGCCACTGGGGATCAGGTGCAGTCTCTTATGGACTGTTGGCGCAGTAGTGGCCAGACAGCGATAATAAACCCTCTTGCATTCATTCTTTCCAGCGAGACCTCTGTGATTGCTTTAGAGAAAGTCCTGGTGTCTGCTGGGAAAGGACAGGAGTCCATAATGCAAGGAGACTGTTGTGAACAGGT
>NW_006362078.1:0-708 GCF_000327345.1 Myotis davidii
TCTCAACAGAAACACATCAGGCTAGAAAAGTATTTGCTGAGCTTGGCCTCTCAAGGTGAAACTCAGGGATAGGATGTCAACAAAACAGAAAAAAACTTTTGGGTTTATTACCTTTATCAAGAGATGCCCCAGCCATGTGGTAAAAGCTCAATGCAGTGTCCACATCATTAATATTCTTTAGGAAAGTAAAGAAGTTCTCCACTTCCTGAAATGTCAGACCCTGGAAGAAGAGAGAGAGCAAAGTAAGGCAGGAACCTCGAACAAAACGCTGCATAAAATGCAGAAACTAGGCTGTTATTCATGTCTATCAACCAGAAATGTATGCTATGTCTAGAACAGAGAATGAATAAATTAGTCAAGGAATGTCAAATTTGAACACAACCGGGGAATAAAACTCTAGAATTTTACTCAGAGGAAAAAAAGCTGGCTAATTGCTTTCCTCTCACATGTAAAATATGACAAGATTGCTTTCACTGTTACAGTGGTGGCTGGATATCTTTAATGAAAATATTTCAAAAAAAAGAAAGAAAATATTTCAAACTGGGCCTTGAAGTTAGTCACAATCATCTATTTTGATATTTCCTAAATGAGCTGTAGCCAGTTGATCTGTCATACATTTTAAGACCAGAGTCAGGACTTCGATTTAAATAATCTACTTTCAAGGCTAACTAAGCTTTTTGAAGCTTAAGCTAATTAAAGAATCACCCC
>NW_006362079.1:0-708 GCF_000327345.1 Myotis davidii
TGATCAATCAACCAAGAGAAATCCATTCAAAACTTACTGCAGTGCTTCTCATCAGATCCATCCCCACAGTCATTATCTGTGTCACAGACCCAGTTGAAGGAGATGCAGAGGTGATTATCACAGGTGAAGTAAGATGCAGGGCAGGAGGTGAGTTCATGGGTGGGGCAGTTCTTCTCATCACTGCCATCCACACAGTCACTGTGCTTGTCACAGCGCCAGTGTCCAGGGATGCACTCTCCTCCGAGGTCACAGGTGAACGCTGACGGTGAACAGGAATTATCTATAACAGAAACAAATTGATCATGAAGACACTTGATCTGACAGTCTTTTATATGAGTTCTTGCCTTGTAAAGGCCCAATTCTTCTCCTTTTTCAATAGGAGCATTATGCAAAATAAGGAGAAATGTGCGTCATTCAAATGTTCCTTCTCCTTTCCCTCCTCCTACTCCTCCTCCTCATCATCATCATCTGGCATTTACTTAACAATGATCATATTCCAGGCACTTGTCTACATGCTTTATGTTTTTTTCTCTCTCTTAATCCTTACAAGAATACAGTGATGTACACATAATTATTTGCATTTTACAGATGAGGAAACTGAGGCTATGAGAGATTTAAGAATCTGCCCAGGACTAAAGCATAAAGTGTGACTTTAAGGACTGCCCTTTGCTTTTAAGCATATTTCCTCCAGTAACAATTTCAAATTTG
>NW_006362080.1:0-708 GCF_000327345.1 Myotis davidii
TTTTTTCTTGCTTGTATCTTATATAAATAGCCTGGTTCACCATATGCTCTTTGTCATTTGTGTTGGAAAACTTGTCCTACACCCAGACTCTTGTTCTATTTATAAGTATGGTTGTACTTAAATTCAGTAATTACAATTATGCTCCCGAGTAAAAGGTTATATAGATAGCATCTCACATATATATATGAGGTTGGGAAAACAATAGCATATTATTATGCACTATTTCTCTAATATTTTTGCTCTGATATTTCCTACCATGCAAAGTTTCAAAGACTTTTGTAGAATTTGTTTAAATGGTGGTAGAGAATGAATGTATTTGGATGGTAAAAAATAGTGATATATGAGACATGTGTAAGTTATACACATGGTATCATTAGTTATCATTGTATTTTTTAAAGGAATGTATAAAATGACTGTAAAAATCATGTAAATACAAGTATTTGCAAAGTAGTAAGTTACCCTGCTTAGTCAGATAAAAGGAACAGTTTCCCTTTATGTGGTAAGGTTGGAAGAAAGAAATAAGAAGCAACTGGACTAATTACCTGTGCCTAATTGTGGCTGCAGAACCAAACCATGGACATATCTGGAACCCAGCTATGAAGTCTAGTGATCTTAAAGGAACTGTCAAGTGCCACTCTGATTTCCATGGTTATTATGGTTCCCACTCTTCCTACTAATGCAGCATTAGTAACAAAGAAACAGAATTTC
>NW_006362081.1:0-708 GCF_000327345.1 Myotis davidii
AATCATGTTTAACAGAGCATGATTAATAGTTCTTATAACTATAGCTAGTCTCTACTATTCCATTTCTGCCCCAAACAATCTGAAATTTATAAGGAAGTTACGTAATTTTTGTAGCAATTATGGTAGACAGAATAATCCCCCACAAGGTGTCAATATTATAATTCATGGGACCTATGAATATGTCATCTTTATCTTTGTAGACATGATTAAATTAACAATCTTGTAATGGGAGATTATACAGGGGATGGAATTATCAGGTTAACTCAATGTAATCACAATGACCTTTATAAGAGGGAGGAAGGAGAGTCAGAGAGAGAAAAGGAGGTGTAGCAAAGAAAGTGGAGGCCGGTGTTTGAGAGAGATTTGAAAATGCTGCTCTGCTGGATTGAGTTGAAGTTGGAGGAAGGTGCCAAAAGCCAAGGAATGCCTTTCAGATGCTGGAAAAGGCAAGGAAATGGAATTTTCCCTGGAGACTACAGAAGGATCACAGCTCTAAACGACACCTTAAATTCTACCTTGTTAAGCCTATTTCATAAATCAGACCTCCAGAACTATAAGAAAATAAATTTGTGTTAAGGTAATAAGTTCACTTTATTAGTTATAGCAGCAATAATAACCTACCACAATATTCTATAATCACTCATCATACATTGTGAGTGATTTCAGTATTGATTTATGAAGCTGTAGACCTTCATATTCGAATAGTGA
>NW_006362082.1:0-708 GCF_000327345.1 Myotis davidii
GACTATCAGAACACAAGTTGTCCCAGAGTGCTACCGTGGATGTCTTCACCAGTGGGACCATACGTTTTGTTTTGTATCCTGTCTCCACTATGATGTGATCCTAACATTTTGTGTGACTATGGCTCACTGAGCTGCTATCTTCAGAAAGCATCAGATCTCTTTCCTAGAGGTATTTCCTAGTTCTGTATCAGAAGTTATTGATGGGCATGATCATATTCCTCTGCACATTATAGCTCATCTACCCTTTTCTCTCCTAACTCACCTAGGTTTTCATGTGGTTTAGCATTTCCAACTCAGCATTTCAAACCGGGAATTGCCTGTGTCTCTCATGAATTTGAGTGACTTCATAGGGTGCTTCCACTACCAGCTTTACTGGTGAACATTTCAAGTAAGAACATAGATAGGTTCTTGGATTTGGGGTAGCCTTAATATTCATCTAGTCCAATGCCATTATTAGGTGCTCAGACCAGTATCAGTTCACATTCCTCCAGTGGTGGAAAATTCATCACTTTCTTAGAAAGATCATTCCATTTTGGACAACTCTTACGAAATCCTACTATAGAATGTTAAGCCAAAACATGTTTTCTTGTACCTGTCACCTGGTAGATCTAGTGATCCCCTCTTGGGACCATAAGGCACATGTGCTGCCCCTCTTTTATATGCAGCTTTAAGGTCATGTATTTGAAGACCTCTGTGAATCCTCTCCAC
>NW_006362083.1:0-708 GCF_000327345.1 Myotis davidii
CTCTATTCACTGAGCCAAACTGGCCAGGGCAGGTCTTTAGAATCTTGACGGCAGGCATGGAGAATGAGGACAACCTCACTACAACAAAATCTTCACACAGCAGCCCCCGCATGGTGGGCTCTCAACCATCACTAACGGATTAACTGACCGATGGGATGGAGGAGGTGATGAGTTCATAATACTCTCCTCTCGCAACAACAACATACAGGACTTTTCTTAGATTTATGAAAACGCCAGGTAAATGTTTTGGCAAATGCATATTGGTTCATAGAATGTGAATCGCCAAGAGACGTTGAGTAAATGAAAGAAGGAATGAAACAATGAGACCCAATTAGGAGCATTGATCACAGGAGAGGGAAAATGCCCGCTTGAACATGATGTGCTCATAAACAAGAAGGATTTATTTTGTGAAACCAAACTGAAGGGAATGTTTCCACTACAGCAGGAGGACTCAGGAGGATCTAGGGGAAGGAAAATGAGCTTTGGAGACACAAATACGTAGGTTTAAATCTCACACTGAAGAAATAATTCTGTGTGATTTAGAGCAAGTTCTTTCACACATTGTAAGCCCCAGTTCCCTTGCTTGTAAAAGCCATATAATAAGACGTAACGCATGCGAATGTAGTAAGAAAGCACTGAGCACAGCCTCAGATCAATGGTATATAGTCAGTAAGTGCAACTTCCTGCCACCTTCCTCTCTTGTGCCAA
>NW_006362084.1:0-708 GCF_000327345.1 Myotis davidii
ATTTACTTCCTCACATTTTAATGGACTGTGAATTGGAGCCCTTTGCTAGAAAAAGGGAAAAGCCTTGGACTAGGTAATCATATATATGAAAATGAAATGTGATCTTTATTATGAAAGGGATATATATACACATATTTCAAGCTTCAGAGCAGCAAAAAAAGGCAACTGTTCCAGGCACGATGTTTAAAGTCAGAATGAGATCTCTCATTTTCTCTCCAGCACATCCTAGGACGCTAGGCTAGGACCACAGTCACACCTCCATTTGGCGTGAAGACCAAATGTGGTAGAGCAGAAATGAATGCTTATGTCCTTAACATAATGAGGCTTCACATTCAGGTTAACCTAAAATGACTGTTTTCCCAGTGAATTTTACCTAAATGTCAAAAGTTGCGTGCCAGGACTAGCTCAACATATTTTCATTGCCACCCTGATCTGGCCCAGAGACAAGAACATAACTTATAGAGGTTCCAGTTGCAGTAAACTCACAGTGGATCGCTTTTATTTTTACAAGGATTTCCCTGCCAAGTCCTAAAACATGGAAACTTATATTAGCAAGCGTGCGCCGGCACACTGGGCAAGTCGGTTTGTGTCCGCCTGGACTCCTGCTCCTCCACTTTTGGAAATTAAAAAATGGCCAAGCTTTTCAGCGGTTCAAAATATTATTTTGATTCCTTTGCTAAATCTTCACATTCGGGATGTCAAGATTCT
>NW_006362085.1:0-708 GCF_000327345.1 Myotis davidii
TGCATGAATTTCGTGCATTAGGCCTCTAGTCTCACAATAATATACAAAACTGCTTAGGAAAACATCGAGCTAAATATAAACATTTTGTATTAAAATAAATCAAATAACTTAACTTGGAAAACATTCAAATTTAGGAGCTTTATTCAAAGAAAAAACAAAAACAAAAACCTTGAAAGAGTGAAAGAAGTTCCCACCGATGAGAATTAGGGGTTGGATACTTCCTTTTTGGACACAGTTTACAGGGTGAGCAGACAATTATTTCTTTGTCTACCTAATACTTCTGACACCACTGAGAATATTAATCCCTTCCTTCTCATCTTTCACTGCAGCCACATGTCAATCAAAAAGCTGTCATGTTTTTCTATGACTCCTCACTACTGGACTATAGGTGATTGTCGTAAGCATTTTAGTCTAACCTGAGTTAGAGCAATCATTCCTTCCTAGAACCTCTCCTCTAGCTACAGAGGCTAACCAATAAAAGAGAGCTATTTGCCAGAGAAGTGTGCTCTGAAGGAATAATGAGGGTGAGCTGTGAGCATCTAGATTTGTCAATTAGAAATTGATCGTTCTATAGAGAAAACTGCTTTAGCAGGTAATGACGTTTCCAGCTCCATGGTTAAGGTTTGACTGGTGGCAGCTTTTAGGACTCATTCCTCCCGCTTCTCCACTTGCCCAATATCTGAGTAAACAACATCTGTGTATCTGATA
>NW_006362086.1:0-708 GCF_000327345.1 Myotis davidii
CAAGCATCTATGACCTGGGGCGGTGCTACTGGAGCACTGTTGCAGATAAACTATTCCTGGCCTTAGAGAGAACTTAAAGAAGCTGGTCATCATAGTGCTCGAATGGATCCTTATATTTTTATTCCTATGTAAATCTGTTTTTTCCTGCACAGGAAGAAATCCTCCTGCTTTCTTTCCTAATTAAGCCTTTGCCTCCCTTTGAGAAAGTCCCTCCTCTTCATGCTTGCATGCAGTCCTCTGGGGGTTCCTAAACAAGTCCCCCCATCTCTTCCGTGCTGTCAAATGTCTTGAGCTTGACCTACAGACTTCGGTTCCCCAAAATATGAATCTTGAGGATCCCAGGACAGGGACAGAGAACCATAGTTGCTGACTGATTCTAATGGAGCCCTGAAGCGCCTGTCCATTCATGCATGCAACGCAGGGCCAAATTCATGGCCTTTCATCCTGTGCAGTCACATCGGATTTGCTCTTAGAAAGACCTTGCAATTTGTTCAATATCCTGTGAAAATCATCTTAAAATTATCAATAATTTCTAACAAGGAAACTTGCATTTTCATTTTTCACTGGGCTCTAAAAATTATGGAGCTGGCCCTGAGATCTCAGTTCCCTGATATTACCGTATTTCTGCTCTTCTTGAGGTCTATTTACTCTCTCTATATATATTTCTGTGAACTGTATATCCTTACAATAAATACTTTTTTAAAAAAA
>NW_006362087.1:0-708 GCF_000327345.1 Myotis davidii
AGCCTCATTCGACACTATCGAATACACACTGGAGAGAAACCTTATCAGTGTAATGAATGTGGGAAGAGCTTTAGTCAGCATGCAGGTCTTAGTTCTCATCAGAGACTCCACACTGGAGAAAAGCCATATAAATGTAAGGAGTGTGGAAAAGCTTTCAACCACAGCTCCAATTTTAATAAACATCATAGAATCCATACTGGAGAAAAGCCCTATTGGTGTAATAATTGTGGGAAAACCTTCTGTAGTAAGTCAAATCTCTCCAAACATCAGAGAGTCCACACTGGAGAGGGAGAAGTGCTTTAACTGTCAGGTAGGCTCTCAGTGTTACTGTGTGTGTGTTTGTAACTAGAACGTGGATGCTAGGGAGAAGTCAGATATTGTAATATAGACTTAAGTGCTAGGTTTTGTTTCATTCAACATCAAGAGACCCTGGAGGAGTGAGAGCAATGGCACAGTAGGAAGGAAGGTCCTAGAGGGTGTGGTGGATTCCTCGCCAGCTTAACTTAAGCCGATCCCCTCACCACACTTCAGGTCCCAGTAACCATGCCGGCATTGCCTTCTGTATAGTTAAAGTGATGTGTATCAAGTATAGTTACGGAGAAAGCATTATGACTGTTTAACTTTTAACATACTTTAAAGAATTATGATTTGTGAAGAATTGAGCCATTTGAACATAATCTAATCTGATTCAGAATAAATTTATAACAT
>NW_006362088.1:0-708 GCF_000327345.1 Myotis davidii
AAAACATTCTCTTGTTATCTATTCCCCACAGTAGTTTCATCTTGTTTTATGTTTAATTATTTATTTTTTGGTTTTGTTTTAGAGGTTTTGAGATGCATTTTCAGGAGTGGCCATTGTAGAAAGAATAGATGATAGAAGAACAAGAGAATCCCAAGGAGGTAGTTTCCATTACTGTCTTTTTAAATTCAAATAAAACTACTCTTCTTTATAGAATTTATAAATTTGAATTTGATAAAAGATTTCCTATTAAAGTGAGAAAATACGAGAAAATAAATGAATAAACCCACTGCCAATTTGATCTGAATATTATTTATTAAGAAATACATAATGTTGATCTTTGCTTTCTTAGCCAATAATACCAAGACATCAAACCCTCAGTAATACTTTATTTAATTCTATTATGATTTTATTCATGGAAGAGTGTACTATTATATCTATTGTTTTGTGGCCTGAAAATGAAATGTTCTCATCATTAGAATATGTGTGATCTTAAGTGATGCATAATGTACAGCCAAAAAAACAAAAAACCTTTCTCAATGTCTGAAAGAAGTGAAATAAATGATTTTTAGTGCTGCTTGATAATATTTCCAAAATCATTTGATATGATTTCTTAGATGGCAATGTGTCAGTGGAACAATACTAGAAATCAAAGGATAAGTACAGGGAATTGTGTAAAAGTTCATAAGCAACTGATGATTTTTGCCATTG
>NW_006362089.1:0-708 GCF_000327345.1 Myotis davidii
AAAGCTTGTATTAACTATAGTTCTTGACAAAAGGAAACATAAAAATACCTTTTTTTCTTTTTAACTGTAATGTCAGGTTTGTGTTTTGGTGTAGGTATTATTTTCTCTAGAGCACATCTTTCTTCATCTACATAGGTTTCCTGTTCTCAATTTTCCTCTGCTTCATTCTCTTCTTCCTTCTTCTATTTTTCTCCTCCTTCTGAGCCCAGAATAGAATAGAATAACCCTTTTTAGGGTAATGGCATTGTATAGTGTTCAGTACTAAAGGTGACATTGAGAGAAACAATTTTCCATCTCTTCACTACTGCTCCAACAATTCCCTACCACCTCAGTCACAGATTTGCCAATATTCTTGAAGGGGTGACAGGAAAATCTAGAAGAAAATTAAATTGAGGGAAAAGAAATATGAGAGGCTTTTCTACAAATGACCTGAGAAGATGGGGGAACCATCTTCTCAGGTCATTTGTATTGTTCTTCATTTAGTAATAATAGTAGCTAGTGTTTGAGATTCTTTCAATGTGCTAGGTACTATTCTCATCCTCTTACATTAATTATTAATTTTTTATGAACCCCATAAGGTGGGTGTTATCACTATCCCTAGTTTATAGAGGCACACAGACCCTGAGCATCTTGCTTGAGATGACATAGTCATGTAGCACCATTTGTTCACATGACTTTATAAAGCTTGTATTAACTATAGTTCTTGAC
>NW_006362090.1:0-708 GCF_000327345.1 Myotis davidii
AAAAAAAATAAAAGTAAAATATCCAAACTAAATCAGAGCTTTTAGAACATGGCTGACAGCCCCACGTGGCAGCTTAACAAGACACAAGACCAGGAAAGAAATGAGAGGGCTGCCCTCTTGCCGTGTCATGAAAAGATGTGCCCCTTCCCCTGGGAAGCCAGCAGCCACTTGAGGTTTCCCAAGAGTCATTTTCATAAGTGACTGAGGGAAACAGCATAAAGCAATAAAAATGCAAACTGTTCAAAGGACTGAACACACAGAGGACAGCCAGTATTTCAAGCAAAGATGGATTTCATGAGATGCGATGCTAAATTTGTCTAGATAACGAGAGAAGACATTTTGGATGGAGGTGAAATTAAGGGGTACAACTCCCAGGGCTGGGGGAGCTTCAGTCCCTCTGAAACCACCTCGTCTGCAATGAGCGCATATGTCTGCATGTCACAGTGCGGGACCACCCAGCTGGCACGGCAAACCCTGCAGAGAAACAGGAAGGCAGAGACACGCACAGAGAGCACATGGGTCAGGCTGCAGTAGAGAAGGATTTTCATACCAATGGAATCACCCTGGGGAAATTCTAAACTCGACCAACTTTTCACCTATAATTTTCAATTTTGTATTGTTTTATTTCAATTACACGTGGCCAATGGGGATAGAAAGCACTATAAACTTGTAGATGGTTAGATCCTTTAAAGGCCTCGGTCTCATTCT
>NW_006362091.1:0-708 GCF_000327345.1 Myotis davidii
TACTACCTATGACTTTAGACATTGAAATAATTAGACATAGATATTAGGCATAGAAATAATACTTCATGCTCATGGAAAAGAGAAGAAATTACAATAAATTCTTCTGACTTATAGTAAATATAATGATATACATAATTCATTTTCATATATATTTCCACATCACTTATTCTTTTTCTCACTTGCATAAAGTTAGAGAAATTGGACATATACATTTAAACTCATCACTATTTACATTTAAGAATATATCATTTTAGGTTTGTTTTATGTTTGCGTGTATGTATGCATATTTGTATATGTATATGCATGCATATGAACCTGTACATATCTATTTGTGTATGAAAATGTATATGTCATTATTTGATCACACAGAGCATCTACTGTTGCCTGCTATTAAACTTTCTAAATATATCATGAATGTTTTTTTCATATGACTGAATATTATTTCAATGTATGTAGACTTTCAACAAGTTTCTTTTAGATAATCTGCCTCCAGGTGGGGAAATCCTTATATACTTGCACCTACCAGAATGGATATTGGATATGGTTGAGAATTAATACAATTTAGAGGAAATTGAATATTTTTAAATTTTCTTTGAATTGCACAAGGAAAGGACTGCTAAAAACAAGACATACTTGACAGGCAGGCCCGTGTTGCTCAGTGGTTGAGGGTAACCCATGAACCAGGTCATGGTTCAATTCCTAGTCAGG
>NW_006362092.1:0-708 GCF_000327345.1 Myotis davidii
AAAAAGCTGTACATATTTAATGTATACAACTTGGTGACTTTGGAAATAGTGTATAACCATGAAACCATCACCACAATCTGTACCATAAACACATTTATTACCTCCAAAAGCTTCCTTTCATCCTTTTTATTTACTATTTTGTCTGTGCGTGTGTGTGTGAGATAATATCACAGACATGAGAACTACCCCCTAAGAAAAATTTTACATATGTAATACATAATTGTTAACTATAGTCACTATGCTGTACAGTAAATCTCTAGGACTTAATCTTTCATAACTGAACATTTGTATACATTGATTACTACTTCCCAATTTTCCCTTAGAATTTATTAATGTCAATCATATAAAATCTATATTAGTATGCAATGTGTGATTTGACACTAATTATTTTCTCTTTTTTAGAGGTAATTCTGACTAACAAAGACGCAGAGGAATAATTAATCTTCTAGAAAGCCCATGTTTTGTGAAAAGTGACTTACCATGTCCTAATCTAGATTTTGATAGCCTTAAGTGCTCAAGATTTTTGTGTCTAGATAAGTGAGGATTGGTCAATGGCAAGTTCCAGGGTAAGTTCCAAATTGAAGAGTGCCCAAAATATCAATATCTATATATCTATATCTAATCTATATCTATGTCTACATTTATATCTATATCCATATATATGTTTATTTATTTATTTTAAAAATGGGTCTTGTAAAAGAATAAATA
>NW_006362093.1:0-708 GCF_000327345.1 Myotis davidii
GTAAGTCGTTCCGCTGTCCTGGGCCTCTGATCAATATCTCATTCGATTTTCCTTTGTAATTCATGCCCACTTTTCCCCTTTAATGCAGCCCTACTGATAATTTAGTTTCCTCCTGTGCCTGCCCCATCCTGCCCTGAGTAATTCTTCTTACTTTCAACTTTCTGAAGCCTATCTCTGTCTTCTTGGCAACCCCCACAAATTTAGGGGGTGATTGTCAATCTTGTGACAGTGAGATTTCCCCCCTGAAAGGCTGCCAGCTCCAGGGGAGCCCGCAGCCGGCAGACTGAAGGCCGGGTGGGAGAGCAGCAGCGCCAGGAGGGCGGGAGGCGGCGGGCAGGAGGCGTGCTGTTCCGTTCCAGTAGCCGGTTTCCGGGTCTGTCTGCTTCTCCCGTCTCTGACGGAGCTCACTGAGGCAGCAGCCCCGTCTGTACGCTGACTCGCAAAGGCTTTCATGTAGCAGGCCCCTCGCTCGGTCCTGTGTCTGATCTCCTGCCACGGCTCCCAGCGCCTGTCTCTCCACGCAGGCAGACAGGACAAGTCCCTGCAGGCGCGCACCGCAAGAACGTGGGGAGACGACCAGAGTACATGTGCCTGCCGTGGGGGAACTAGGTCATTCTTGAAAGAGTAGTCATTTCCACCATTTACTTGAAAAGTCTTTTTCTTCCCAAATTAGTGTTTTCTGTGAGCCACCTTGTCTCAGTGGCTCCA
>NW_006362094.1:0-708 GCF_000327345.1 Myotis davidii
AAAAAAACCCTTATTTTACTTAATAATGGCCTTAAGGCACAAGAGTAGTGATGCTGGTAATTTGATGCCACAGAGAAGCCGTAAAGTGAATGCATGCACAGGAAAAAACATCACTCAGGATCTTGGAACATGCCTTCCATGGACAGGGGGACGGATGGATAGCCCTATGTCTGAAACACACCGGTTCTTTGTTGCTAGGAATGGTCTTTCACTAATGTGACAAATCAAGGCCATTAGCCTTGTTACAATAATTCTAATGGGTTTTTGTAAATAGCTTGTACTTTTGCATTAGCCACAGGGAGAAAATGTACACATTTTCACATGCGTACATAATTTTAATACGTTTTTAAAATTTTTGAAACAATTTCATATTTACAGAAATATTTACCACATGTCGTGCACTCAGTTTTCCTTAATCCTTACTTCATTTAAAACCAGGATATATCTGTCAGAGTAAGAAATTAATATCACTATACTACCATTAACTACACTGGAGACTATTTGGATTTCACTAGGTTTCTTTGAGGGGGAAAAGCCTTTAATGCTTCAGTGTCCAGTGATGGATATCATCTTGCAATTAGTATATATAATTTTAAAAAGAAATACAGTGAAAATATTTTGGACATAACTATAGCATAATCAGAATGCAGACTTACAAGTATTATTATTATTATTATTTTAGAGAGGAAGAGAGAGAGAAACATCAAT
>NW_006362095.1:0-708 GCF_000327345.1 Myotis davidii
CTTTGGGATTAAAGCTTGAGATGTATTGGCAGTAGATTCATAGGCCAAAGCACCAGAGACAAGGAAGTCTGTACTTCTTTTGTTTTCTGCTCTTGGAACAGGGTTTCCTTGCCCACTTTAGCCACTCATTGGAAAGTAAAAGTCTTAAAGGGAACCACCTACTTATGTCTGCATAAATACGCGTGACCTCAGCCCACTAACCATGGCTCCAATTACCAGTTACGTCCTCAGAGGAGGCACAGGGGACTCATTGCTCTTGCCATTAGATGCTTACAGAACTTATTTGCATGTGTTATCATTGTAGGCTCTGAGGGAGAAGGCTCTTTAAACATCTGGACCACAGTGTCTTGGGAAGGATACTCGTAGATTCATTGGACAGAAGAGACATTGGAAGGTCTTCTCATTTGCCCTCTTGCCTCTAAGGAGAAGAAAAAGGAGCAATTTTCAAAATGCCACCTTTAAAAGGCTTTAGAAAAGGTGATTGTGTTTCTTTCCGGAAACCTCAGGTGGTGCATCACCTTCATAGTCATAGCCAAACACAATCCCTCCTGCTAGGGCAGGAGTCCATTGTTCTTGCACCATCTGCAGCTCTATCTGCTCCCCCCTGGGGGCCTTGTTCTCTCCTCTCTGCCCAGGCCAGTGTGTTTCGTGAGAATTTCCTCCACAGCCCTGGGGGGAAAGCGCCTGATGTTTTGGCATCAGGCAGAC
>NW_006362096.1:0-708 GCF_000327345.1 Myotis davidii
ATAAATTTGAAACTCCAGAGTTATAAAATAAATTTGAAGCTACAGAATTCTATAAAGCATGCATTTGCATTTCAAGCCCTCACACATTGCTTAATGTTAATTTAATCTGAGTTCTAAAAGTTACAGTTTGGAAGATCAAAATGTGAGAATATAAGAGTTAAGTGCCCCTTGTTGTATTCTCAGTTTACATAATGTGCTCTCAGGATTCCCTTGAAGTAGAAAACTGTCTTCAGACAGCTAATAAGAACTAAAATTCAAAAGGAAGGGGAATTTAACCAAAATAACAAAAAATAACAACATAAAATTGCTCTTTAAATTACTATTTGTTAATCCTCACCTTTGACATTTTTTTCCATTGATTCTTAGAGAGAATGGAATAGAGGGTGGTGATGAAAGAGAGATAGGTAGAAACGTTGATGTGATAGGGAGACATCAAATGGTTGCCTCCTGCACCGCCTCAACCCAGGCCAGGATTGGGCATGCAACCCAGGTACATGACTTTGACTAGAAATCAAACCTAGATTTTCCTGTCTGTGTCCAATACTCTAACCACCATGCCAAACCTGCTAGACCTAAATTACTTATATTTTAAGGATGATGAAGGCTTCATAATATAATGTAATTAATACAAATTTTTAAGAATAATGTAAACCATTTTTATATAAGAAAGTTTTAGGAGCTCCAGTGGCGCAATCAGTTAGCACGCGG
>NW_006362097.1:0-708 GCF_000327345.1 Myotis davidii
GGGATCCTTCAGTCCCCAGGCCGATGCTCTATCTGCAGAGCCAAACCAGCTAGGGCTTGGTGTGGACTTTTATAGCAACATCAAGGCAATTGGTGGCAATAGTCAATGACCTATATTAAGGTTATAGTGTATGGAATATAAAAGGATTACATAGATTACGCTAGTGTATGGTCTATTATTCGAATGAGCTAGAGGTATCACTCTGGGCACTGTCTTCCATGTAAAATATCCCAAATCTCTTCCTGCCCATCCCTGGGACACTTTTGTTCAGCTCCAGAGGAATTTAGTGCCTGACATCAGGTCCTTCATAATTTCTGTAAACTTTATATAAGCTAACACATTGGTCATACCTAAGACACTCATTTATTCATTCCTGGGCTTCTTGGCAAAACCACCCTACCTACCTCTACGATTTCTGCTCTCATTATTTATCTCCCGTTTATGGCGTCACCTCACTTTTATCCTCAATACTTACAATAATAATTTTTATGGCTTTGATCTTTGAAAACCCTACTTGAATAAAATCTGCATTTGTCCTATGCTGATCCCTACAGTATATATTTCTGTGCATTTTACACTTCTCCAACTGGTTGTACTGACCTCCTATGAAAAACCTTTTAAAAACTCTGAAAACCTTCAGCATCTTAATTAGCCACAATCATGCTATATAACTCATGTCAGTGTTATAATCGTAACAAGAAACAAATA
>NW_006362098.1:0-708 GCF_000327345.1 Myotis davidii
ATCCGGGGAGGTAAAGTGACTTTTCCAAAGCCCCACGCATTAGTCAGGGCTGAGCCGGGTCTCTAATAGGGATTTCCTGACTCTTGCTGGCACACTTCCTTGCTCTTTCCACATGACTCAGCTGCTTGCTCCAGATGATAAAACTCCCCAAGTTCTGCAACTCTCTGCTCTAAACCTGGGTACCAAATATAACTTCTTCTGTGGCTATGGGATGGAAACTGCAAAAATGATAAATTACTTACACTCAGCATGTTACCTGATTTGACCCACAAAAGAGTCATTCGACAAAAATGACAAGGCAGTGTTGCCAGTATAAGATCCAGAAAGATACTCCTGGCCAATATTTTCATTAAACCATATGTAATTAATGTACAATATCAAATGTCCAGAGGGCAAAGGAAGGAGGGAGTGCTTACAAGAAATGCTGGCATGGCAAATAGTATAAAAAATACCAAAAAGGTGAAGCAAGGTAAGAAAATGGCTCACCACTGTGGATGGGATAAAGAAAGCTGGCATATAATATGAAAGAAAAATAGAAGGATTTCATTTGCTCAAAAGTGAATAAATTGGAGACAGAACCCAAACTGGACATTGTGACAGAACCTGGAAATGATGCTCTTTCTCATCAGTGTAGAAAGCTCTGCCAACATTGGAGTTTACAGTGACATTCACAAAAGGGTAGCTACAGGTTTCAGGTGAGAAAAAAAA
>NW_006362099.1:0-708 GCF_000327345.1 Myotis davidii
GAGTTATGTAAACAGATATATTATGTGTTATAGCAAAGAATATCTCTCAGGGACTTGGAGGATGTATCTAAGAGATCCTTTAAGAAGACAACGGTCATTATACTTATGGGATGACCCCAACTTGCATGTTAGTCGCATTCTAGAAATGTTATATTTAAAATAAGCACTTTATGATGATTGGGCATCATTCTTCTTTAATGAGAAAACTAGAGCTAGATTGGTGAGTCAAAAATTACACATCTAACCAGTGGATTTCAATAAAAGTCTTTGTTATCTCATTCCAAGATAAGCAATCTTAGGTTCTATAATATATAATATTGCATTGAACTGTGACTTGTAAAATACTTCTTGTAAGGTGCTTTGGAGTATACAATATATTAACAACTTGACCCTTTCCTTAAAAAGTTTTCAGGGGAAATAAGAAACAAGTTATGCACACATGAATTATTCACTTTTATTAAGTAAAAACTACAATATATAAATTATTGTATTCACAACTCTTAAGTATATTAAGTTAAGAAGATGAATGAAACTCCTCCACATACTCAGAGGAATTTATAAACCAGTATCAGAAAGAGATTTATACATAGTTCCATATAGTCAGATTCATTCCATTGGGGTGAACAAAAGAAGGAAGTTTGGAGTAGGTAGAGTTTAAATTGAGGCTTGTAGAATGAACACAGTTTGTCAAATAAAGTTGTTGTTGTT
>NW_006362100.1:0-708 GCF_000327345.1 Myotis davidii
CAGGTCTCCTGCCTGCATGTCTTGCCCTGGGAATTCCTCACATGCACTTGTCACTCTAACAGGGCGCTCACTCTGCCTTCCGCTTCAGCCAGTTTGAATGGGTGTCTCCTCAGAGCGACTGAAAGACACTCAGTCCCCTGCTGACTCCCTCTCCAGTTCTCATTCCGGTGTCCTGAAGCCTCATAATTCTCTATATGCATGTCTGTCTGTACCACTGGACCATGAACTCCCTGAAGGCAGGGGCTTTGTTGTCCATATCTGCCTTCTCAGGAACTAGCACAAGGCCAGGCTGAGAAAAAGTACATTATTACAGCCATTTAATTGAGACAAATTGAGTCAAGTGAAACCTTGGTCTAGAGATTAATGGACTCAGAAATAGAAAACAACCCATGTGGAGAGCACCGCATTCCCACCCCAACCAAAGCAACTCCACTTTTTCTCTTTAATGTATTGGACTTCCAAGTGGTTCCCCATTGGGGAGGGGGGGAAAAGGTTCTCTGGTTTAAAAGAGTTTGGGGGGAAAATAATTTTTTATTTCTAGGTAAATATGACAGAGTGTACTCCCGTTTAAGTAAGTGTTCCTTCTCACTAAAATGAGAAGAAAGGTGATTGAGGGGATTCTAAGCCCTCCCGGTATAGATAGCCTGGCCAGTAGCTCAGTTGGTTAGAGCTACACACCAAGGTTGTGGGTTTGATTCCAGGTCCGGG
>NW_006362101.1:0-708 GCF_000327345.1 Myotis davidii
GAACCTGCAACCCTTTGGTGCACAGGATGACACACCAACCAACTTAACCACAGGATGATGTCCAGAATTTTGATAGAAGTGAAGTAATGTAGACATGGTTAACTGCTCACATAGCTGATTTTAACTTCCAGGCTTTCCAGAGGTTAAGCTGATACTGTGGGGCCTCAGAAGCCCCAAATAGGTCACATTACTAGTAGTAACTACTTTTAATGCCCCAAGACTTGTTATTAAAAAAAGATAGTTTTATCACGCAAGATATTTCAAGAGTTTAGAGATCACCGACAAGGAGTAGAGGACAAAGGACAGACCTTTCTTTGGGAAAGGTTAAATTCTTTACTACAGACTAACTTTATTAGCTTCCTAGATCTGCCATAACAAAGTACCACTAACTAGGAGGCTTAGAACAAAAGGAATTTATTTTTGCATAGTTCTGGAGGCCAGAAATCTAAGATTAACATGTTGACAGGGCCGTGCTCTCTTTGAAGGGACTAGGGGATAACTGATCCCATGGCTCTCCCCTAGATTCTGGCAGCTTAAGTCATTCTTTGGTTGGCAGATGGACATGCTCCCCCTGTATCTCTTCACTTAATGTTTTTCTCTGTGCATGCCTGTGTGTTCAAATCTCCCCTTTTTGGGAAGCTAAGACCAATAAGCAGTTAACATATAAATGTGAGGAGTCTGTTAGAAGGCTGATGGACTTTGATATTC
>NW_006362102.1:0-708 GCF_000327345.1 Myotis davidii
CCAGAAAGGCCCCTCGGACATTAAGTGGGAATCACCTGGTCCTGGCTGCCTCTCTCCACAGACCACCCAAGGGTGGGGCTGAAGGGTAGCCGTGGCCTCGGAGGAGCGAGGAAGTGGTCAGAGATGGAAATGAAAACTCAGAACCAAACACCACCCACTTCTGAAAACTGCATTCTGGACGGAGGTCCCCAGGGAGGCAGGAGGAGGCAGGGAGGGTCATGGAGATGGCTCCCTAGTCTGCACCTGCCCCAGGGAGCTGGACCTGCCTAGGAAGGCCCTCGGGACCTGAGGGGCAGTGCCCTGGCCTCCTGAGCAAGAATCCAGGTTGTCAATGACACCAATGGACCAGGCTCACCACGTCCCCGGGAGGTGTTCTCCCAGGTCAGCCTCCTGTCTCTCCTGCCTGGGCCCTGGGCCGCCCACCGCTGTGGGGCTCCTGCTTCCAGCCAATTCCTCTCAAACTCAGCGACGGCTGAGTCTTCTTAGGAATCACGATCTGACACAGGAAGGCTGTGCAATGCACAGGAAAGCTTGTTTCTGGACCGGCGGGGGGGTTGGCGGGGGAGAGCAGCACCTTGAAGATGCGGGACAAGGGGATGAAAAGAACTAAGGTCTCAGGGTTCCCTCCTTGGCACCAGGCGCTCTGATGAGAGCCTGTCGCACAGGGAGCTGGCTGCCGAACACAGGGTCCTGCCGAGTACCCCCCCC
>NW_006362103.1:0-709 GCF_000327345.1 Myotis davidii
AGAGCCTGCTACGTGCCAAGGACCCTGGGAGGCCGGGGAGGTTTCCGGGGGGGTTTGAAACAGTCCTTGCCACCAGCCCTGGGCAAATCGCCTCCCACCCGGGGGCCAGGTCCCATCTGTGAGGAGAGGCAGCTGCACCAGCACTTCCCATGGTTCTGGCGTCTTACGTTCACATCGACCGGAGATCAGATCATGGCCGGTTCCTCTGCAGGGGGCCTCGGCTGCTTTCTAGTTCGCATCCACCTGCGCTCTCAGAGCGGTGACGCTACTTGTCAAAAGTCACGCAGCTCAATGCAAAGGTCACGCAGCCTGTAAGCGGGGGAGCTTGGGTTTGAACTGTGGACTGTCAGACCCCTTCCCCAAGGAGGAGAGGCTGAGCAGAGAGCCTCTCAGGGTGAACAGACCCAGGCTGGGAAGGGCAGGTGAAGCCCCTCCATCCCCCCTCCCCCCCGCCTGCTCAGGGCCACTCCATCCCCCTCCTGCACGGTTTCTTTGTTGTAAAGCCGGCTCAGGACTCGCTCCATGCCTGGCCAGGTGTGTGTGTTGCGGGGGAGGGGGGGCAGGGGGGGGTGAGGGCCCCAGGAGGGAGCTGCCTCGTCTCTGTCTGCATCAAACCCCCAGGTTAGTCGGGGAAACACCAAAACACGAAGTGACAAGCACAGGGGGCGAGGGATGCGCAGTGTGTGGGGGACACAGAGAGGGGGCGTTT
>NW_006362104.1:0-708 GCF_000327345.1 Myotis davidii
TTGTTTTGTACAAATTAAAGGCAAGACCTTCCACCAGCAAAAAGATTATAAATCACTTTATTGCAGTGGTCTGCAACCAAACCCAAGGTATACCTGTATTTTCAAAATTGGTAAATATGTGACTTACTCTCTATTACATATTGCAGAGCAGGGGAGAGTAAAGGTAGACCGGGAAAGAAATGTGATTCAGTAGATATTAAGCTGTGGAGGATCAGAGAGAAAGAGTGGAGAAATAAATTAGGAGCAGGGAGAAGAGAAAGTAGACATGCTACCCCCACACCCACTGTTATTTACTAAGGAAATATTTTTCAGTGTTTTGGGGGAAAGCATGGCACAGGGGAATATGGGCTAGAAATCCAAAGGACGTGGAGTTTAATTTCATCACCGTCACTCAATAATTTTGTGCCACTCTCCTCGCGCATTTATGCAAATCTAGAAAATCCCTACTGAGCAATTTGGTTGTGTTGATTAACTGAGGTAATGGGCAGGAAAACGCCTACTATCAAGTGGCAAAATGTAAGCCCTGTGTTTTCTGCTCCTTGACCTGCAGTTAAATTAGTGCAAAGCAGTGTCAATGCTCCTGGATAACAAAAAGAAATCACATTCCTATCTGGGAGATCTGAGAAACACTGTCATCATATGCACACGGCTCTGCGCCAGATTGAAGTCCTAGCTCCGCTGCGACCTTGCAGTGCGACATGGTACAGT
>NW_006362105.1:0-709 GCF_000327345.1 Myotis davidii
GTTATTAAAATATTATTAGATAAAATTTTTAAACCTTCTTTTGCAATTCCTAATGAATCTAAATTTTTTTTAATATATTTACTTTGTTTTGGTATTTCTAATGTACTAAATTCAATACTATCATGATCATAATAAAAATTAAATTCATATATATCAATATGAATAGAACTAAATAATTGTTTATAAAATACTCTTTTACTAATAATAACAGCATCTTCAAAATCATATCCACAAAAATTCCCATAATAAATTAATAAATCATTTCCAATAGAAAATTCTGAATCAATAATATCTTGATGTTGAGTTAATAATTGATTATAAAATACCCTTTCACCAATTCAAACTAAAGGTTTTTGATGAATTAATGTATTTTGATTACTTTTTTTATATTTAGATAAATAATAAATTATTTCTCTATTAAATAAATCTTTAATATTAATTTTTAATGATGATACATTAGATACAATACCCTCTTGCAAAGCTTTTAATCCTATATCTGATTTTATTATTATTTCTTTTTCATATCCAGTAATAACTGATGCTTTCTTTTTATTTAATAAAGGAACTGATTGAATTTGCATTTTTGATCCCATTAAACATCTTGCTGGATCATTATATTGGATAAAAGGTATTAAATTTTCAGTAAATGAAAATAAATCTGTAAATTTTAATAAAATATTATTTTTTTTTGAAATAAATTTTATTCTAA
>NW_006362106.1:0-708 GCF_000327345.1 Myotis davidii
TTCTCTGTAAAGTAGAGCTGGCTTTAACTGTTATTTAACTAGCCACTTCTTAGTTGTGGGGATTAAATGAAGTAATTAATACCTCTGTAAAGCACTGGAAAAATACTTGTCACATAATAGATGCTCAATAAATATTAGCTATTTGTACTTGTCAGCGGTCTCTACAGAAACAGAATTGATAGAATGTGTGTATATACAAAAATTTATTGTAAAGAATTGGCTCACACAATTGTGAAGACTTGCTATGCTCAAAGTCTGCAGGGTAGGGCTGCAGGCTGGAGACCCAGGGAATAGTTGTAGTTCAAGTCTAAAGGAAGGCCGCTGATACAATTCCTTCTTGCTCAGGGGAGGTCAGGCTTGGTTGTAATAAGACCTTCAAGTGTTTGTATAAGGTCTTTATTCCCACACACATTGTGGAGGATTTTATAGTCTGAATATTTGTCTTCCCAAAATTCATTTGTTGAAATTCTAATCCTTTTGTGATGTTATTATGAGGTGGGATCTTCGAGAGGTGACTAGGTCTTTGAATGGGAATAGTACCCTCATAAGAAGAGACCATTTCCTCACTCTGCTCTTTGCCATGTGTGGATACAATACACTGAGAAGTTGGCAGGTTGCAATCCAGAACCCCGCTGTACTGGTGCCCTGATCTCAAATTTCTAGAGTCCAAAACAATGAGAAATAAATTTCTGTTGTTTATAAGTCACC
>NW_006362107.1:0-709 GCF_000327345.1 Myotis davidii
ATTGATTCTTGGTAGAAAGTAGAGGAAAGAGTAAGCTGAGTGTCTGCAACTGTAATTTTATTGTGGGAAATGTCTCAGTGGAACATGGCACATCATTAAGTAGCTCTCCTGCCTTTCCTATCTGCCGTGTAAACAGGGTGTAGAATACACTGGAGGATTGACCGTTTGCTTTTGCTTTGGGCACCAATAAGTCTCTTGCTCACTTGTGGCATTTTTGTCTTGATACAGCCAATATTCAGTTTCAATAACTGGGAATTTTCCTGACTAGGATTTAAATAAAGTTAATTTATTTATAGCTCAAATTCAAAATGATAAAAAAACACTATTGCTTGACTGCACTGAACAGTTAACATTACAACACACACATAGATTTCACTTTCAACTGCCAATGAATGCTCTCCCAAGAATATGGGGAATTTCTCTCTGCAAAGATGAGGCTGTTTTCTTCAATCCCTTATTTGAGTTTTAAGATCTTACAAATTCCCTCTGCAAAGGCCCAGTTTATAAACACTTTCCTCTTTGGATTTTGATGCTTTCTCTGGAAACCTGGGAGATTATAGACTAGCTCTGGGACAAGGGCTGTTCAAACAGCTTTGCTCACACAAGAAGCAAAGCATGGGGTGTCTTTGGTGCTTCCTGGTTTCTTCTCATTAAAGTATCTTTCATTACAGTTAGGGTGAAAGTCATTAAATAACATCAAAACTAACCT
>NW_006362108.1:0-709 GCF_000327345.1 Myotis davidii
TTTTTGCAAATAATGTATAGTATTTATTGGAAAGATCGTGTGCTTGGAATGAGACAGTCTGGGTTAGCAGTCTAACTTCCATTTATTAGCTGGGCCTTCAGACATGTCAACCAGTGTGGGTTTGCTTTTCTTGTCTATAAAGTGAGATTAATATGCTCCTGGAAGGGTTATTCTAGGGTTACTAATGAAGGTAAAGTGCTTAATAAAGAATGTCTTCTACAAATTTAGGTAAAATATGAGTTGTAAAAGTAATGATTCAAATACATGAAATTATGGTCTCTTCCTCATTTAGCCTCGGTGCAATTCATGTTGGTAATTATTTATGTCAAAAATATCAGCTGTTTATATCTGGCCTACTCCATGGCTTGGAGGTGTGGGTTCTTCTAGCCCTTAAGTAGTTTTTTAAGCCTGCATTGGTTGTTTATGGAGCTACTGGTATATAACACATCAGCATTTAACATTAGGCCGGCAAGGGCTCTCCTATTACAAAGTCTGAAAATTCAAGAACATTTTTATGCCTGGAAGTTGTATCTTATATCTTCTTATGACTATATCACATTTTAAAAACTTTGGTTTGAATACCAAGTAATTACAAGCATTAGTGGCGTTGGCTTTTAGGGACAAGCTTTCCAGATGGAAAAGCAGTTATAAACAATTCCTTCTGTGAACAGCATGGCCACAGACACTGTCTATTTGTGTGTGTGTGTGT
>NW_006362109.1:0-709 GCF_000327345.1 Myotis davidii
AATCAATAAAAATATATTTTTAAAAAATAAGTATTCCATCATTCATTCCATAATAAATTCATCTGTTTGTTAATACCCCAAAGTTAAAAATTATAAACTGACACTAACCACAGAAACACATTATAATGCAAAACATATAGAGCAAAAGAACTGATCATAATTATAGCAACGACCGTGAAAAGGGAGTTTCCATGTAAAAGAAAAATGCTTTACTCTAATAAATAACCACACAGAACACTAAGACATACAGGCTCTTTTTCATGGAGATGCAAAGGAAGAAAGCTGCAGGTAGAGACGCCACCATTTTTACACTGACTAGGCCCAGTGTCCTCCCTGATGAACCCTGCGTTTCTAATGCAAGTCTCTCATTTAGAGCTACCCCAGAGGCAGGCCCAAGCACCTCACACAGTTGTTTACTTCTGATGCAACCTGTTAATATTTTCCCAGGAACATCTACCCTCAACTCCTAGCTCCTTCATCATCTGTGGACAAACATTTTTATAATTATTCATGGCTCCACGGTATCTCAAAAACCATGCCTCTGGTAGCCAGGGGATAAACCGCTAGGAATGAAACCAATGCAGCAAACGTGAGACTGATTTTCATGGGAAAGCAGAAGTACATCGCGGGCTGTGGGGAGTGAAACATGGTTCTGAAAGTGACCTCGCAAAAGTGGTCATCTCTGCACCTTCTCAGAGCCGCTCTCCAC
>NW_006362110.1:0-709 GCF_000327345.1 Myotis davidii
TGGTTTAGCTAGAATGCCCCCACCCCCACCCTCCATATCTGATCACCCTCAATACCTCAGCAGGTTCTTCATCCTCCACATCCCCCAGGTGATGTCTGATCACCCTGATCTGCCTTCCTCCAGAGTCCTTTTAGGTCAGTTTAGCCAACCTCCCCACCCCCATTCCAACTTGCTGTATTCAAAGTTGAGTCCATTCACCCTCCCTCACCCCAAGATCCCATTGCAGGGAACCTACACCTACCAAGACAGTCTTTAACAAGTGCCATTGAATGGTGGTGTCTGTAACAGTGCTGGTTGTCTTCGTGGCTGTGGCAGGAGTCTCAGCCCTCACCACCAACTCCAGCCCAGAGGGACTAGAAGTCTCTGCATTAATCTCAACCACTACATCCTCTTTCTGCCCAGGCACCAGGCCTCGGTGGAATGGAATTTAAAGGAAAGCTCAGGGCTTTCTTCATTACGGGCTCACTGAGTGATTCCCAGACTCACAGGAATTTGCAACCAAGTGCAGCCTATCAGAAAAGTGCTCGTTAGAAAGTCCTCCTGAATGAACAGGGCATAGCTTTGCTCCCAGCATCATTCTAAGGTGTCCCTCTTTGGCCACATTGGAAGATTCTTTGGGCAGGGACTGACTTTCGGACATCACCACCCTATGTGATGGTGGATGACTGCTTATCGTTTTGTATTAAGCATGTAGAAGATGGTCAAGGCC
>NW_006362111.1:0-709 GCF_000327345.1 Myotis davidii
GTACTCAAGTCTGCCATTGTAGTGTGAGAGCAGCCCTAGAGCATCTGTAAGTGAACAGGCACGGCTGTGTTCCAGTGAGACTTTATTTGGAAAACCAGATGGCAGCTTCTACTTGGCCTGTCGGCCCTAGTCTGCTGACCCCTTATGTAGAGGATAGATAGAAGCATAAAGGGACTGAGAGACTAAAGGGACATTTTTGCCTCCTTGGACTAGCTTCAGTCCATTATGAAATTTTCATGCATCTGTGCAGAAATGAGTCAGAAAGCTCAATTTATTCCATTTAAAATGTTGGTGTTTTTCTAGGTCAATGTCTCCCTCATTTGTTTTGCTTAAAGAAATCTTACTAATTTAAAAAGGACCAATAATAGTTGTTGGTATTTTGCCCCCTGTGAGAGCCATCTGTTAAGAGCCTGCGTTTGATTAGGGCAGTTGACAGTAGCAAAATAAAGCAGAAAAGGAGAAAAGTCTAGTCCATATGATTGTGGTGATGATTGCAGGGGAAGATTTAGCAGGGAGAGAGAAATCTAAGGTGATTCATAGGTTTGCAGGTAGTGCACTGGCATTTAGATTGCACATGAAGAATAAAACGTTGTCAGATGAGCAGGAAAGAGCAACAGTTCAACAGGAAAGACCAATATTTTTCCAGACAGGTTGAGTTTAATGAATATCTATGGATATCCTTACATTTTGGATACAATTTTTTTTTTTT